>NW_020884929.1:2636491-2811486 GCF_003945725.1 Corapipo altera
CCCCCCCGGTGCCGGGGGTTCCCTGCTTTCCCCCTCGGTGCGGGAAGGGTGTGAGCCTGCGGGACGGGAGCTCCGCCGCCTCCCGTGCTGTTCGGCCTGCCAGGGAAGTTTCCCCGTGCTGTTCCCTGGGAGGGGGGAGGCATTCGGTGCCTGTGGCCCTGAGAGGGTTTAACATGCAATACAGGGGTTTAACACACGGTACGGGGGTTTAACGCCAGGTGCACCTGCTTTTTGGCGTGTCCTAAGCTGTAATAATAATGCTTACATAGTGCTGTGTGACGATAACATGCTTGTGCTTTGCATTAACAGTGAAAAACCCGGTGTAATTCATCGATATAGCATGCACATAACATATATAACATATAACTTAACACTGGTACGGTGGAGGTGCGTTTTGGAGGTTAGATATGGCCAATATCCCAGTCATAACCTGTGCCTGGATGGGTTTCCCATCTTCAGACACATCTCCACAGCAACCTTCGCTCAACTTTGTGAGCACTTCCAAAGTTGGGAGTTTGCTGCAACATATTATCAGGTTTAATACTGAAAAGGCCACAGTTGTTGCCATGTGAGTCCTTCTATTGTGTCATTTAATCCATTAATTCTGCTTTTCTGGAAATTTTTTTTTTTTATGTTATTGCGACCGTGCAGGATTTTTGTTTCTACTTTTTTATGTGTAACAATTGGGCCAGAAAGGGTGGCAACTGAGAAGAAAAACTGGAGTGTGGGAGGGAGGAGTATTGCTCTTGTCTGTAAAAGTATGTCAATAGGTTATTCAAACAGTCATTGATAAAACCAGTGTTGAGGGAATGGGTGTTCAGGGATGTTTCTTTAGGATTGCACCATTTGACAGTGGTCAGGGGTAGATGTTGCTCATGGTGGATTGCCTGGGGTGGATTGGATGAAGGTATGGACATGTTCAGGGGGAGCTCTCATGCTCCTGTGTGGCATGGTGGAGTCACTCACCCTTTTGGGAGTGCTGTTAGAAAACTTTGGCATGTGAAATGTGCATCAGCTGCTCTTTGGTAATTGCTCTTTTGCGTAACTTTATCCTGGGGGAAATAGGCGAGAGTTTAGTGCTCTTAGTTGGCAGTGTGCAGAATTATGCTGTGTTTACTGTGAAATGTAATACCTTCTCCTGGTAACTCCTTATCTCCTTACATAACTGATTATAGCACTTGTTGCAGTGCCAAAATCTTTGTGTTGACTTCAGGCTGGGACGGACACTGATGAAGATCATCCCTTAAGGATGACGGCATACGTAGCCACAAGATTGATTTTTTTAGTTTGATTTATGGCAGACTTCCCCTTTCCCCAAATTGTGGTGATATGTCAGGGGAGAAATTTAGAGGAAGTGTAGTTCTGGAAAAATTTATAGGTAGGGAGCAGACGACTCAGTTTCATGGAGTATTTCAGCAGTACAGAGCTGTACTTCAAATCAGCAAGTGGGAGGGAAAAGAAGGCATTGCCTTGGTGTTGAGACCAGCCCCCAAAAGGAGTATTTTTATTTTTTTCTCTAAGTAGAGGAGTGTGCATAAGGGAAGTTCTGAATTATTTCTACTCTTGTGAGCCTTTAGGTTCTGTTGTTTGTGGTTTTTTTTTTGATTTTGTCCTTTTTCCCTCTGCAGCACCAAAAGCTGGCAATGTAAGCAGGAAAAGAACCCTCTCTCCTGAGCAAACCTGGGAGGTGAAGATAAACAATATGTATTTAGTTTTTGAAAATTAAAATAAAGTGAAAAATCATCCAGGGTTGGATTAGGCACTCCTAGGCTCACAGTGGAGTGATGCAGTGGAGTACTGTGTGTTGGTTGCCATAGCAGGAGTTTGTTTTTGATGAAAACTCATGTCCTGTACTACTAAAAAAAGATAAAAGATATCACTTGTGCTGTGAAGTTCAGCCTCATTGGGTAGGCTGCTGTGAAAATGGCTTTTATCTTTTATCTCACAGTTCCTTTGGATATACTTTCATTTTGATTTAATTATTTTGGAGCAAAGGTGTTATTTACTAAGCCACTGTAGTGCAAATTTAGTTGAACTCGGGCTGTCCAAGCACAGGTTCAACCAGGTGAGGCTCTGCTGGGCTCTGTTTCCAGCTCAGCTGTTCCCACTGGAACAAGATTTCATTAGTGTAATTAAAGCACTGGTTTAGTTTGTTTACAGTTTACTGCTAGAGTGACTTCAAGCAGCAGAAGACTACTGGGAGGAAAATAGGCCTTAGGTGTTTTTTTTTCTTTAAAAAAAGGACTGCTAATGTTTAATTTGGCATCGGGTATGAAGGCAATGCAACCTGTCACGTGGCCGAATTGCTGTGCAGGTGCTGTCACTCCACTTGCTTTTGTGTACATGTGTTTTTTGAGAAAGGCTTTCCTTCCCTTCCTTCCTCTTTCACTTGCTTGTTGATTGAAGAGTAGCTGAGCTTCCTAAGCAGTGCTGGGATGGGTTTGAAGTCTTAGGGCCTGCGTGGAATGTTTTGGGAGAGGTGCCAAGGTTGGCAGCTTTTTGTTTAGTGAGATGTGCCTGATGTGTGTCTGGGTGCTGACAGTGTAAGGACACCCTTCGAGGAAAATTCAGTCCAGTTGTGATACGTTTGTGAGGCTCCTTTATATTATAATTTAAACCAAAGCTTTGATTTCTTAGCAGCTGTTGCTGGACACCCTTTGAATGACAGTGATGGAGTGGGTAAAGTGCAAATATGCCTTTTATTTTTCCTTTTCTCTTTGGAACCACCCTGGATACAGCTTCTTTGCTGGGGATGTGAAGTATCCAGGCCTATTATCTATGTTCATTTATTTAGACCACGGGGATTTGCCTCCTCTTGTTTAATGTGTCATTTTGGGTGTAATTGTGACTCCACTGACTTGTAATTGCTGTGAAAGTTTGGAGTTGGGTATCCTTGGAATGGTAGTTAACCTCTAATAATATCAATTAACATCCATTCAATAAGCACTTGATTTCTTTGACGATCTGAGGAATATGTCTGACAGATTTAAACTCTTGGTTTATTCCCCACATGAATTCTTGCAATAATAAGGGAATTGTCAGTGTCCATTATGTCCCTCCCTGCTTCGTAACCATATACAAGTATTTCTTCTCGATATGAAATGCTAATTTTTTCCCCACCTTTAAACACTCATATTATTCAGCTGTTGAGTGTGCCAGGAAAACAGTGTTACAAAGGATGTGATAAACAGACATTTCTTTTTCTCTCTGCTTTTGTTGTGCAGCTCAAAACCCACATTACCCTAATGCTCCCAGGCACTGAGTGAAACGTTTAGTGCCTTTGTCCTGAGCTGTAGGTACAGGACAGGCCTTTTCCAGGTGGGCTGTTCCTCCCTAGGCTGCAGCTGTCTCTGCCAAGCAACTGCACTCTGGTGACCCAGAGCCCGGTGACCGAGCCTCTGGTTTCTTTCCTGCCAGCTCTTACATATATTCATGCCTTCTGTAAATTTTTAATGGCTCAGTTCAAGCACAGGTTTGTTCTTGGTGTTGTGTTAATTTGCCAGGCTGAGGTTAAAACTAGTTTGCCTGTTTGATGCGATTGAAACGGGTTTATAAAGATTTGGAGCAGCTGCTTGTGAGTATTTGGCTTTTTAGGGATGGAATAGTTGCAGTGAAAATTGGATTGAGTTGTAATAGTGGAAGCAAGCTGGCAATGAAGTGCATCCCCCCAGGATTATAACTTCCCTTGCATCTTTTTAGTGCTGTGGAGAATGGATTAATGTGTGACACAAGTAATTAAAATTCATTCTAAAAGTTTGTAGTGTGCATCTCTGCTATAAAGGCAGCCTGGCTGACCAGGAGGTGTAACTCTATAGCACTGTTGAACCCTCACATCATCAATCCAATCCAGTGTCTGCTGTGAGCCTGCTAAGTGCTCCAAACCTGAAAAGCAGGCCCAGAGTATTTCAGTCTGGGCATCAAAAATAAAGGATTTGGCCTTTGTCTCTCCTTGCTTCAGAGATTCCCTTACAGAAAGGCGACTACGTGATGCCCTAAGGGACTGCTGATAATAAATCTGAGTATTGGGATTCTGTCACCTCAGTGCCACAGAATATTCCTATTCTCTGTCCCCTTCCCAGGAGAAAGCTTATACATGTTCTGTTTATTAATGTGGTGTGTGGTAAATGAGAGCCACAAGTGACATACTGAATAGTCAAGATGTGCTTAAAAAATAAGGCAGAGGGGGAAGGCAAATAAATCCAAACACTTGTCATGGTTTTGGACTATATTTCAGCACGTTAATTGAGCTCTTCATCACAAAACAGCAGAGACCTTGGGAAAAGATTATAAATAAATGCAGAGATGTAAATGGGAAGTTCTGGGTTTCTCTTCCTCTTTGTTGCATTTTCTTTTGTGTACTAACATGGTTGGTAAGACTCAGTTTCACACCCAGACTTGGCTCTCATCCTTCTAAAAGTAGTTTCCAAAGTATACTGTTACTTCAGAAGAATACAGTAGTAGCATGAAAGAAAATTACCGGCTCAGCAACCTGTTGGGTCAGTGTTCCTTGAGGGTGCAACAGTTCCTCTTGGGTCTGATTGCAAAGTAAGTTTGCACTCAGGAATAAATGTAACAGACTGCAGGCAGTGAGAGGATTTAAATATGGTTACAGTATATAGGGTATGGAAGATGAAGGCTGGAAAGTCCAGGAGTCTCCACAGAAAGAAATGCTGGTTACTGAAAGTAGCAAATATCTGTCCTGATAAGGCTACATCTCTTCCTCTTAAGCATCGTGATGATCCAGATCCTGCCTCTCCATCCTCCAGGCCACAGAATTGCACGGGGACATTATCAACAGTGTGTACTCCTGCAGTCCCTGCTTGCATCCCCTTTCTATTACACCAGTTAATGTGGCCAAAATTACCTCATAATCTAAGTGGAGTAAGCACCTGCTTCCTCTGAGAGCTCACATCTGGGGCAAGTGTTGCTGCTGCCTGGTTTTGGGTGGTTACACTTTCATTGCCAGCGTCATCTTCCTCAGGTGACTTGACCAAGGGCAAAGGCTACCCAAACAAAAAATCAGTGGGGTGGGGTGTTAAAGGATCAGCTGTGAAGCTCTTAATATGATGTATTGACACATGATGACTGATGGAGGATTCCTGAGTGTATTTGCGTGCAAATAGCAAATGTATTCCTGGAAAAAAAAATGCAAAGGACGTCCAGTTTATGGTTATGGATAGTGATGACAAAACATGATGAACACTGTCCTTGTTTAAGTAGCCAAATATCAGAGACTAATACTTGCAGCCTCTGAGTTGTCTTGCCACAGTCCTATTTAATGTTTTTTAAAGTCCTGTCTCAGTATCATGTAACTTTGGGTGATAATTTCTTAGGAAAAAGCCCCAGGTAGCTTCACGGAGGAATTAAATAATGGTGGTGTTTGAGGCAATAGATAGGCAGTCCTCACCTACTGACAGCAGTTCCGTGATGGTCTTGATCACAACAGTGACCCTGTTGTCCCTTGATAAGAAAGGGAGAAAACAAGTTGTTCTTCCTTCTTTCCTTCCTTTATGCTGGAAGTGCTGGTTTGGGTTTCTCCCGTTACCCTGTGATTCACGGGTTAAAGGCTCCCAGAGGCTGCCCGCAGAGGCATCGTCTGCTTCATAACACAAGTTGACATGTGGCTTTTTTATTAAGGTACTGTGGATGTCTTAAAGCAAATCACAGTGCCATTATGTGATTTAATTTGCTCTTGTAACGTCCCTTCTAAAACAACAGCTTCTGTTTTCAAGTCTGTGTACGTGTGTGTGATACTTATTATCCTTCTTTGTCGGGGAGTAAGTCACTTCTTTATCATCACTGCTGGAAACTGGGCTTGGTTGGGGGTTTGTTGTTGTTTCTTTGCTTCTGTCTACTGCTTTCATGTTCTTTTCTCCCTATTCTACTCCTTCTTACAGAAAGGGTAGTGGACAAATTAATAGCAATTATTCTTGGAACTCGTATTTTAGTTCAAAACACAGGCTCTTGGCTCAAGGTACAACAAGAGAAACAAGTGCATTAAAGGCTTTTTTTTTTTCCAACTTCTTCCACATTTTGTTTTCCAATAATGAGAGTAGTGTGGATATTACAGGAAAAACTGGATAAGTTGTTACTTTTATTGCTAACATTTCTAAATACTGACTATTCCAAAGCTGTTACGCTGCTGAAAAACTAAGGATGTTACTTAGTTTTATGTTCTAGAGCCCTTGATGGAGAGCATGAGAGTCTTGATAAAGGAGGGGAATAAAATCTACTCATATTCTTTGAGGATGGAGTACTGACAGGAAGACAGACTGCCAGGAGCTGGAAGGTGTTAAAAAACCATAACAGAAAAGATAAAGCAGAATTAATGCTTTTCTTCCTGTAAGAAAGCTTGACAAGGGAAAAGAATTCCAATGAAACTAATGCAAGGAAAATACTGCTTTGTAATTATAGATGTTGTTGAGTTGAGCAACACCCTGTTAATCACATTTAATTAATATAACCCAGTTGCAAGGTGATTTATGGGTGGTTTGAATAAGTGTGTGAGATCAGAAGGACTGGTTTTCTGCTCTCTATAACACAGACACCATGTAGTCACTTTTTATAACAAATCCATCTAAAGAAGAAGAATTAATGGACACAGTAGAGTAGAAGGTTATGGGAATTTTCCATAACTCCTGAAAGTGTCTGCTTTGGCCTTTTCTTGGCAGGAGTTTAGTCTCATATTACATTTTTGCATGTTAGAAGGTTTAACAGAGACTAATTTTCACTTGTGTGTTCAGTTATCTTTTGACTTACTGCTATGGCACAACAGTCGTATACATTTATTTGCTTTTATGTGCTGTACAGGACATTCATGGTGCTAAATTTGGAGAGCATATTCTGGCATTCTGTTGACCTGTGATTTGTTTTGGGGAGGCATGTGCCTGGAAACTGTTCCAGCAGAGATGAATGGAAGTGTTTCTAGAGCAGAAGAAGAGGCAGCTGAGAATCATGAAGATGTTATTAAAGGACTAAAAGAAGTTAATTCGTAATTCTGCACTGTGCTTGTTACTCATTTTGATTTTGATGTGTGGGGTTTTTTTTTCTCCTTCAGTTCTATAGGTGCTGGTGCAAAAACAGTGTAGCGATGGATCAAAGAAAAAATGATAGTTTTGTCCCAAGTATCACACAGCTGGAAGACTTCCTAACAGAACATGACTCCAACGTGGTTTGGCTGTTAGTAGGTAAGGTTAATCTATCTTGTTCTGGTTAAAGTTCTTTTGTAATACCATACCAAAGGATTAGCATGACAAGCAGATACAACAACGTTATACCAGTCTGTACATACTTGCCATTTAATATGGTTTAGTTTGAAAAGTGATCTCAAGACTATTGTGTGTAATGACACAAGTTCAAGACTAATTTGTGTGCCACAACAAGCCTTTAAGCCAAACTATTGTGTAATCAGTTATGAGCTGGGTTTGTAAACATGCCTGATTGGGGTATGCTGAATTTTTTACAACACTAGTGCTGTTGCCTATATTTGTGTAGTACTTTCATTTTCTGAATGTATGGATAGGTGGATGAACGACAGCAAAATAAGTATTAAGTTGTATTTGTGTCCAGGTGAGAGTCCTAAGGTGTGTAATGAATTTAGACTTTTTCAAAGATAGATAATGCCTGCTTTTCAGCCTTGACTCTGGGACCTGGAGTGAGGGGCAGCACAGGAAAAATACCTTTGTTTTTTTCACTTTCAGCAGGTTAAAGTAGTCTGTTGGCTATTGACATACTGGAATTATTTTTCAGTAGGTCAAACTGAATGAAAAAGCCATAGGCCAAAAAAAGTTTGGACTCAACATAAAATTCTCAGTGTAATCAAGATGAAAATAAGGGAATTCACTGGTAAAACATGGAACAAATGTGAACAGATCTGAAAAATTTGTCTCCAGAAGCTTTGACTTGCCTCCTGTTGTTATGAGGTTTGGATAGAAGCATATTCAAGTGATGTTTATTAACTGACCTAGTTCCAACCAGCCATTCCTCCTTTGCTTTCATCTGCTGACCTATGGCATCCTGTTATAAGAGAACATTAAAAAGACACCAGTAATTTCTTCTCCTGAATGCTGGAACAGCTATTGATCCCAGTAAAAGTGGTGATGAATTCCAGAAATGAACATGTTGTTCAATTCTAGAATAATTTCTGAAAATCTCATGCAGTGCAACTTTCCAGATATAATTTCCAAAACGTGGTTTCAGTGAAGATGCTTTTAAAATCAAGAATACAGCCATGAAATGAATAGAGTTTGTGGGATTCATCACTTGAGAGGGGAGACTGAATTTGGTGAGGGGAAAAGAAAAGGCAGAGGTAGGTCTAGCAGTAAAGGCAGTGGATCAGAACTGTAGTGCCTGAAAACTGCACTAGTTTGCTGATTTTTCTCAGCATATGTCACCTCAAGAGGGCACCTTCTTGACCCCAGGTGTCTGGTTGACCTTTAATCTGAAATTAAGCTTTATTGCTGGAACGAACCCTCTGAGGGTGAGTCATTCCACCCTTTTCCCTACCCTGATAGAGGCTCTGCAGTGAGTTACTCATCTGAAAGTGAGGGAGGCAAACACTGTCCTTGGAGTGTGCCTTTCCTGAATGCCAAGAGCAGTTTCTCTCCTGGGATGTAGCTTTAACCCTCCCTGCTTTGTTCCTGTCTAATCACCCCCACAGATTAGTTTTGTTTTTGACGTGTGGAGCAGTTGAACTGCCCGAGGGTGTGAGCTACTTGAATTTTGGTCACACTTTTCCACTAAGGAAAAGACAAAGTTATTGTGCAAGGCTTTCTCTTCTCCCTTCACCTCATCTTTCAACAAGGCACAGGCATTGTTATGGAGCACTGCAAAAACTTAAGGGGCAGTAAAAGGACAGGTTGTCTTTATAAGTTTTTTGTAAGTTTGCTTGGGGGGTTTTCTTTGAGTGATCATCTGAACTCTCTGCAAAGTGAAGGCATCATACCCATATGCCTTTCTGTACTTCTTATTTCCCATAAAAGTCACAATAAATCTGAGGTTTTCAGCATGCAACATACACATAAATGAAAAATTTCTATTACAAAGTTCAGGGTTTTTTCCTACTCTACCTTGGATGAAATGGAATGGTAATTATCAGAAAAGTGAATTAGGACTAGTCCATTCCCTGACAGTGCCACTCCTTTTGGGTTTGTCCTTCTGGAAGCTTTGAGAACCCTTGTAGTTAGAAATAGATTACTAGTTCTTAATCAACTAAAGTAAAAATTACTCTGGGGATTAGCAGACCTACTTTTTTTTCTTTTTTTTACATTTTTCTCGTTGGATTGCTATTTCCTTTTTTTCCTATGAAATTCCGTGCTTGAGCTGTTGACAGATTTCTGCTAACCCAAGGACTGGTGTGTTTGTCTCAGGATGCAGCAGCTCAGGAAACGATTTCAGATGTGATAATATTGTTTCCTGTGATAAGATATGAAAGACTAGAAGTTTGAATTACAGTTCACAGTTTGGAGAAGAGTAGAGAAGGAATGCAGTAAGACTTTTGCGGTGTTGGGTTTTCTTTTAAGGTGTTTTGAAATCAATGACCACGTGGTTCAGTCTATAAAACCTGACTTCTTAGATGATGAGTGATATACTGAAACATGTGGTTTGTAATGATGTAATGAAATCTGCAAGTCCTCTGGGAGGACAGGTTTTTTATATTGGGGAATGGAAGAACAGTGAAGAATGTAAATTTTTCTGGACTTCCAGTTTCCTGTTCCACCCCCCCCATCTCTTCACACCCTTCTCACACCCTCACTCTGAAAACACTCATTAAATGGTCCCATCAATTTTTTTTTGGAGATTAGGAAGAACACTGTTATGCCTGATGGTCTGAATAGGTAAGGTTTTTATCTAGGTCAGTGTACTTTAAAAATGCTTTAATTAATTGTAATCTTTCAACAGCAACAATATTGTCCTGTGGATGGATTATCTACCTAACTTATTATAATTCCCGGAACATTGGACTCATTCTAACGCTGGTTCTTAACAGATTATATAAACATGGCTACATCCATATTGGTAAGTTGTGATTAATGTAGTGCCACTTCCTACATTATCACCATGAGGCACTGTTTACTGCTTTTTATTATTCCTCAACTTGTTAAAAACTCGAGGGAAAATCAGTGTTCCTTTGTTATAGTCATTTGAAAATGTTCGGTGTGGAGTGGAGTCTTGAGCCTTGAATCCCTGCTCCAGCACTGTCCTTGCTTTCTAAATAAGCTGTCAGAACAACTAACCATGTTAATCCATACTGGGACTGTGACATGTAGAATTGATACTGGCTAGAACATTTGCATCAAAATCCATTAACGTTTTATTAAAATATTTCAAACATTTTTGTATAAAACAGGTCAGTACAAATCCCTCGGGCACTCACCCACATTACAAAAATATCTGGTGCTGAGTCACAGAGGGCTATAGCCCACAACCTCACTCCAATCACACTTTGAATTTTCTTTCATTTACTCCTCTGCCTTCCTCTGTCTGCTTCACAGAACAGCAGTGACTTTAGTTCTGGACTTTATCTCCAAGGATTGACCATAAATGTAGTGAAAACTTAAACCCAAAAAACCCCACCCACACTTGCCTGCCAAAGACACCCCTGCAATTCATTTGCTTGTATCCTCAAGAATCTAAGAGCTGTATTCCAAACCATCTTCAAATCCAGCTTTTTGAAGAGCAATATAGATGAAATACTTATTGGCTGCTGCACTTGATCTATAGGCTTTTATTAAAATTTCTCTGTGAAACTACCATTAAATAAAGACAGCTGATATAGCTGGCCAAAGATATGGTATTCTTTATAAACTCAATCAGTAAGTAGAACATAACATTAATTAGATGCCATGATTTACAGCTTAGTTTCAGTCGATTAATGTTGATTTTTAATTTTTTTTTTTTTTTTAAATCATGGTTTACTTAACTTTCTGTGGGTGAGGTGAAAAGCCTTAGGAAAAATATGGGCTATTGCATTACCTGCTGGTCTTTTCATGCTTATTAATCCTTCCTGCTGTAAACACAATTTCTCATAATAATTGGACAGAAGTCCTTATAGCCATTTAAAATTTAAAAGATTAGTCTCTCAGGAATCTTTATTTCTCCAATTACAGTCTTGCAAACAATGGCTTGAAACTATAAATGTTGAAAATAGCTTTTCTAACTCCTTTCACAAGCTTTGCAAGGCACCTGAATGTTTCTGGGTGACTAATGTGCCTCAGGGGGCTGGTTGTATTCTTGGCTAGTGCCAAACCCACCATCTTTTAGTTGTGTACTTTTTGTTCCTAATTTCCGACTTCCCTTCAAAGGGAAAACTCAAAATAGCCAGTTAAACCATTTCAGATATTGAATACTATAGTCTTCCCGCTCAGAATATAAAGGATCAACAGCTTCAGGCTAATGTCTGATAAACTTTTTTCCACATTAGGTTCCTTTTCATTCTCTGTGCTCTCTGGAAAAGTCATGGTGCGTGAAATCTATTTCATCACAGAAGACATGTCCATCAGGTACAGATTTCCAAGGCAATCCCTCTTCCAAATAACAATTTTCAATACAGTAAATGTATACATATAAATAACACATATCAAAATACAGCCTTACAAACGAGCAGTATGTTTATAAATGTTAAACTGCCTCATTTGGTTATAGTATTTAACATTCCTGGATGCTTGTTACTTGTCTGCTGCTTCAGCATTATCATTTGGAAGTGAATACTGGATAAGATTGTAGTTGTGCTAAATATTTGCAAAAGAAAACACTTTGGAGTAGGAAAGAGAACTATTTTTTCATTAATGTCTTTGACTCCCCCGTGCTCCTGCTCTTCAGTCTGGAAGATTCATCTTGGCCAAGCAGTTTGCATTTATTTACTGGAATTCAGAATGATTTGTTCCATGAACTGCACACTAGCAAATAGCTTGTAATTTTGATTCTTGCTGTCAAATTTGGAAAGCCCTGAGAAGGCAATGGAGTACTATACAAGTTTCAGCTAATGCAGGAGCTGTATAATATTATACTGTATCCTTTATGATGTAACCCTTTGTGCTTTAATATTGCTTATGCACTTAATATTGCTTAAGATTGCAGATCTCTGCACTCTGCATAAGACAACGTGTCATGCAGCTGCACAAAGGATGTTGGATTGTTACTCTCTTAACTTCTGTTTTGTCTCATTTATTTGGTTTAGGATTCAGGATGGATTTATCATATTTCGCTGGTGGAAGATGTACAACCCTAAGCAGAAACAGCACGGTAGGTTTCCCAAAAAGGTTTCAAAGTTAAAATTTACAGATAGTCAACAGAAAAATGCTTTCTTTACTCAATCACAAATGTGTAATTGATTTGTTAATATGTGCCAAAAGTACACTGAATCATCAGAAGGTTCTTTTAACTGGTTGCAGACTAGAACACCACAATGAAATAAATGCAGGATTCATTATCAGGGACATGAACCCTTCTTAAGTCAAACCATTAATCTTAATAGTAGCCTTCATTAGCTGTAGTCCAAGCATAATTGCCTCTGTATTGAAGTTTATAACTGTGATGAATAGAGACATCTTATGTTCTGGAAGTGATTTTAATTTCTCAGTTTTAATGTTGTACTTTCAGTATTTAGCAAAAGTATTCTTTAGTATTTGATAAGCCTGTGTCTTGATGACATCTGTGGGTGTAGAAGTGGGAAAGTGTGAAAAATTGATTTATTTTTCTTCCTTATCTCTGGCTGAAGAAGGATGATTAACCCCAGATGCAAGAGATTAAGTGTATCTGCAAAAAACACTGTGAGAAAGCATAAGCAGCCCAGGGATGTGTACTTAATAATTTATAGGATTAGAATCTTGTTGAATGAGTCTCGGGTCCTGCCTCTCTTGACTTTTGAAGCCATCACAGCTCCATTGCTAATTCAAGGAGGTCCAGAAATGGCAGCTATCTACAGCTGAGGACATTAGTTGAGAGGGTCATTGAACCTTGGAGTTTTGTGGGGTTTTTTTTGCTATCTTGCCTTTGGAAGTGGCTTCTGATGGTGTGAAGCCTCTTAGACTTGTCAGCAAGCTTGTACAGCTGTTGCTGTGTCAGTACCAACTCAGCAGCACTGCAATTAGTCAGGGGAATGTGAGACACCACTCTTACAGTGATAGGAGTTACTAAGAGCTGCTCACTCCTGTTTATTGAGGCACTACCAACCCTCTGAGGTGATAGGGCACAATTCCAGTTCTTTATACCATAAGAAAAATAATTCAAGAAATGGAACCTAGTCTTAGAGTTAATTAGATTTTTCCAACCACAGGTTATTGTCCAACAGGATTTCATAGAATTGCCTTCATCTGCTAGTTAAAACAGATTTCTCTAGTGGCTCACAGAATGAAGAAATGAATTTAATGCAGTAGAGATAGTTGTGTCTGTCTTCTATGCTGTTATTTTTGCATGGCAATATTGCAAGGCTTTAAAGTTTTCTGATGGTATTGAAGACCACATCCAAGTAACCAAGGAAGTCAGGAGGTGTACAGGTTTGACAACAAAGTAACGTGACTAAAATCCTCTTCAGTGTTAAATCATACTGGGACTGGAGAGTAGGTTTTGTACATACCTGAGAAATGAAAGTGGCTTAGGGACAAAAGCTGGAGGATCAGGTTGTGAATAGGGCACACCCAGATGTCTTGGCTTAGGTGCCACAGCACATTATCAATTTTCACGTTGTAAGACCTTATAATGTAGTTCATGTTTTGAAGGGGAAATACTGTTTTTGAGAAGCAGTTGCTCTACTTTTTGTTGTCAGGAGTGGCTTTTGTCATGTCCCCATCAGGTTTGATTTAGTATTTGAGTTGTTTGGGTGGGCATGATACAAACATTTGAAAAAATAATAAATAAATAATGCATCTTGATTAAACTCTGTAGGAGGCAAATTTCAAACCCTTAGTTGCATTAGTCACCTGGATTCCAACAACTGTTGATAAAGCTTCAGTATTTTGCTATCAATCTGGTAGTTACTTGTACATAACCTACATATATACTTCTTTGAATCGTTCAGTAAGATGATATTTAGATTTCCTTGTCTCTTTTTCCTTGCCTTTTTTCTAGTTTTCTTTTCCAAAAGTGTTTTAGGCAAATAGATGTGTGGAGGATTGTTATTAGGAGAAAGAGATACTTGTCTCTTTAAATCTCCTTTAAAGAAATGAATTACTACCTATGATTTCATTTAGTTAATGAAGTCTAATGCTTGTCTCCAGGAATTGAAAAATTATATTTATTTGTGTTCTTGATGATAGTTAGATCTCCCTGGTGGGCTGGTGTGTATCCCAATCCTTGTCCATGACATTCTTTGCCTGTGTTTTATTGATGCAAGTTAACATTGGGAACAAACGGATTTGATGGTGCTCTGATGAAAACAGGAAGGAACTGAAACTGGCTCATTAACTTTTCTCTGTCTCCTGTTCAAGAAAACTGTGATGCCAGTGCTTTCTGGAGATTTATTGTACATTTATTTTTTTATAATGATATGGAAATTTCTGGTACTTTGGGTGTGAGGGGTCAAAGGTGGGTTGCTGGTGTTTGGACAGAGTGTTGTACAGATGTGTCATTTTGGGTGACAAATGGATTTGTTAGCAAAGAGAGTGCATTTAATCAAGCAGGTGTCTCTAAACTTTGGCTCTTGGGCAGCTGCATTTCTTCTCTTGACCCTGATCACAACACTTTGCTCTGACTTTTTAATTTATGTTATCTTTGGGAAGTGTTGCCTTCGGTTTTTACCCCCTGAGTTACAGATTGCTGTGATAACCACTGATGCTTCAGTTTCCTGAAGTCTATTTGACTTAGAAAGACCAGATGAGGTTTTTAGAGCAGCTCAGGTCTCTGGAGTGAATGTGTAATGGGCACTCTTTCAACTGGGTAATTAGGGGGAAATGGTGCGAGCTTTTCCCTCACATTAACTCCATAATTAGGTCATACTATCTGAGGCAAAAGTATGTCGAAGTATGTCCCAACCAACTCTGTATATGATCAGCAGATGTTAAACTAGGTTTTAAATGTCAGAGAGTCAAGCTGATATTAGTTAGAATTTTAAATTTGCAAAAATGTGGACTGATTGAGCAAAATGAGTATGATCTTGTTAGGTCTGCATATGAATATTTCCTGTTTCTCTGTACAAGAAAGCTTTTTCCCATTTCAGGCATGCTGTACCAGAGAGCTTGGCTAGAAAACCACATGGGTTTTTTAGATGGAACTGATCTCAAGTGCTGATATCTGTGCTAAAAAGAAGTTTGCACTGAGGCTTCTGTGTTGTGCATCAAAAGGGATTTTGTTTGTTTTCATAGACTTTGTTTACCATTTTGTGCAGTTCTTGCCTGGATTTATTTTTGGATTGTGACCTAAGGGTGAAATGCCTTTCAGGTTTTATATTGTGTATGCAACTGTCTTATTTGCCAAGTTTTACTGATTTGCTTGGGATGGTGTAATTATTTTGTAGAGTTTTTTACTGCTTTTTAATATTACTTCAGCAGCTTGTTCAGTACTCTGTGGATTGTTTTTGCAAAATGTGCATTTATGAGAAACTGCAAATATTCCAAGGGAATGTTGAAAAAGAACGAGAAACTCTTTTCCTTCTATTTGTTTAGATCCAAAGGCAGAAACACGACTGTATATTATGGTGAATGACTTTGAATTTCATGTGTACAACCGTTCTGAGCTTTATGGACAACTTCAGGAACTGTTTGGCTTGGATCCCACAATAATTCCAGCAAAGAAAGATGATGAAAGAGCACAAGTAAATGGGAGGCAGAGAACACATACCAATCTTGAAAGGTAAATTATTATTCATTTTGCTGTTCTGTTGATGCTTTGTTCTGCAAAGACCTGAACTAATTGGGTAATGTTTTGTTCAACGTGTGCTCTGGAGGCCAAATGATCGAAGCACAGCAGAGAGAAATTGCACTGACAAGCCTGAAAGTCTGAATCTCTTCCCTTTCCTCAGACTTCCTACCATAATAATTAAAACCCACAACCAACCAAACCAAACACTCATGTTTAATGATCAGAGACGGGTTGAAAAATCTATTTGAAATACAGTGTAGAAAGGGAGCGTGTGTTGAAGAGGGTTGTGCTGGCAGAATAATGATGGTTTTGCTCAGTAGAAGTAACAGCTGCTCAAGACATTGAATGGGCACAATGTGAGGATCTCTCTGGTATTGTGGGTAGCTACACAAACTTTCTTCTGTTAATTCCTCTTTATGGCGTACTCCTGAAAACATGGTGTGGGTATATAAGGAGTTTTTCCATGTGGCTTACGTGTAGTGGAGTCAGATGTTCAATAGTAAGTCCCTCTCTGAGCAGAATCACACCAGACTGATTTATTGTCAGGAGCAGGAAGGATCTAATGAGACTTGGGTCCTTTCACTGCTGCTGGCCAGTTACTAAATTACCTAGTGGGCAGGTGCAGGATGCTGTGTCAATCCTGAGTTTGAGTAAGGACTGTGCCTCTGAGCCAGTCCCTTTGTGTTTCCATCTTAAGCTGACAGGCACAGGAAGGAGGAGGGAAATGTCCTGGGAAATGAAAAATCCTGAGCCTCAATAGGAGTATTTAGAACAGACCAAGTTCCCCCGAGGAAGATTTATTTTATTGTTGCTCTGAGTTGACCATGGCAGCTTGCTTTCTACCTGTGTCAGCACCCAAGGTGTAACTCTGTGTGCTTCCTGCTGTTCTTCTAGGCTTGGGAGGAATTGGCAAGTAATCTGCTGGGGAAAGATCTTGTTCCCCAAGATCTGTGCACTGAAGATCCCTAGAAGAATAATTTGGTTAGTTCTTCTGAAGAAAAGACAAAATAATAACCCCTCCTTTTTCTTTTTTTTCTTTAGTGTTAAAGTAAAAACAGAATCTCAAGACCCTTCTTCTTCGTGGAGGTCACTTATTCCAGTCATTAAAGTCAATGTGAGCACGGTAAGCGACAAGGTCCTTAAAAATTAAGCTTGCCATTCATTTTTCTTATCCATTCTATTTGAGGTTTTTGTTCTCCTTCATGCTTTAATAAAGTTTTAAAATTACACCACCAGCACTCCCCTGACAGAGTCACAAATCCTGCTGGTGCTGGTGGAAATGTGGTAATGTTCTCAGTATTTTGGGAAATACCGCTGTCTTAGACTTGTAAGGATTTCAAGAATATCACCAAGTAATTAAGTTAGGTAATGAATGTTGTAAAAAGTGTGGGGTGTTGGGCTTTTCAGAGGTGTTTGGAGTTGTTGTTTTTTTCTCTTTTCTTCCTGTATGTTTTAATAGAGATGCTTAGAGAGAATATGGAGAGTTTAATGTACAAGGTAGTACTTTTAGATAATGCACAGATTATGGTCAGGATTTTTGTCCATGGTCTTTATTTGCATATATCTGATTACACTTCATTATTATAGGTAAATAGATACATATATATAAAAGAGGAGTGCATAATGAGAAATTGGGTTTGCTTTTTGCTGTAGGGTCGCTTGGCATTTGGGAATCACTATCAGCCACAAACACTTTGCATTAACTTTGATGATGCCTTTCTGACGTACACCACAAAACCACCTTCGAGCCACCTCGATCAGTTTATGCACATTGTGAAAGGAAAACTGGAAAATGTTAGAGTCATGCTGGTTCCAAGTCCAAGATATGTTGGTCTGCAAAACGATGAGTAAGTTTGGGGTATTTTTATATCCATGTTATTTTATTGTTTATTTTAGTAAAAAGAAGAGAATGATGGTTGTCTTTCTGTTTCTGTATTTTACTTAGCGTGTTTAGACAGTTGGCATTTTTACTACTCTGAAGGTTTTAAATTTTGGATCTTTGAAACAATTTTATGTGTAGAGAAAAGTACTGGTTTTTTATATCTATCTAAGTTTTTATTTGTGTATGTTGTGCTCTGTGATTAAACACAGAATCATGGAATAGTTTGGGCTGGGAAGGATCTTTAATGGTCATCTAGTTCAACCCCTCTGCAATGAGTAGGGACATCTTCAACTGTATTAGGTTGCTTAGAGCCCTCTCCAACCTGGACTTGGATGTTTCCAAGGTTGGGGCATCCCACATTCAACTTGTATTTTGCTTCTTTCAGGTGTTACAGCTGGTCACAGGCTTTGCCAGTGGTAAATATTCTAGTTGTGGGTTAAATGCAGGGTTTAAGGTCTTGACTTCCGTAAAACTGATTCACATATGGTTTGGAAAATATTTAAGAAAAAAAATGGGCAAAAGCTGCATAATACTTGGTGGAGTGGAAATTGCGTTATCTGTTGAAGGCAGATGGCTGATCCTTTTACCTCTGTGTATTCTGCATAAGTGGGGTTATGCAGCTTTAACAAGCTGAAGTAAGTCAAACACAAGCAAGAGGGCTTGCATGAAGTAATAAAATAAACTGTACATCATTTGACTGTACCTTAATTGGCTTTTTATCAGCCAAATACTGCTGTCTGTAATATGCCTCTATGTATTTTCCAAAGGGCATTTTGTGGATGTGCACAGAATCTTGCTCTTCCAACATGACGACAAAGGAAATTTCTCCAACTAATATTGAAAACAAACAAGATTAAAACAAAATAGGATTAAGATACTCAAACTATTAGCTTTTTCTCCTGCTTCCTCTCAGTATTTTCTTTTTGTGCTCTTACCATCCCTGCAGCTCCTGATGGCTGAAAGATGCACAAAATGTGCTCTAATTTACTGGGCAGATTCAACAAATTACCCAGTTCACTGGAAATGGAGAGTGTTTAACTCTTTAGACTCTGCCCTCTTATGCTTCTTTGGCTTAAAATTTAAGCTGGGTGTTTTAAATTTCAAAATTTCCTGCAGGCAATGCAGGTGTGACAAACATCTGAGTGACTTGGTGAAATTTGTAAGAGACTGCCTAATCAATACAAACATCAAAACCTCACCTTGAAAACTGTCCTGTTATCTTACAAACACCCACCTCAACATCTCCATCGCCCTTTGCAAATAAATCCTCCAAAATCCAAGGAAGAAAAAAAAGAAACTGTGCTAGGAAAAGCAGGTCAAAGCAGAGCAAGTTTGGAGAGCAGCAGCTAAGCCAGCAGGCTTGAAGTGGAAGTTCAGGATAGATATTAGGAAATACTTGAAAATGATGATGCTAATGTCATTATCGTTCATTGCCATTATCTAATTGCTGTTAAAGTATTTAGTCTTTCACTCCCAAAGTAAAATTGATTTCAAGGTTCCTGCTCTGTTGCTTTTGAAGAACTTCTGGCAGTGCATGGTCTCTGCATCTGCTGCCTTCTGTGTGTTTTCCAAGCTGTCCTGCCCTTGAAATGAGCTGTGGGGTAATGGGCAATGTGCTTCTAACAGGTCTCACTCTTACACTGTGTGTTTCTGTTGTTGAATTGGCTTTTTTTTTTTTTGTTAAGAAGTGACAACTTATGAAAGTGACTGAAAAGCTGCAAAACCATGTTTTGCAGTAAAACCAGAATTTTCACATTACAGTAGTATTACTACTATAGAATATATTAATATGTAAATTAACATGTGGTAGCACTATAAGAAAGGGATTATAATATATCAATATAATAGTGTTTGGAGAAGTGTTTTGTCTATCAGTTTTATCACATCCTTTTATATTGAGGGAAGTGTTATTGAGGCAGAAGAGCTTTTTTTCTTTTTTTTTTTTATTAACTAATGGTCTAATTACTGAATGTCTCGTCCCTTTGGTTTAGAGTGCTATTTTAGTAAGAAAACAATTAGCAGGTGAAAGAACAATATAGGACAAGGAGAAAGGAACTCTTGACAGAAAGAAACAATGAAAGTAAAACTTCGGTAGTTACTTGTGGTTTATAATATCTGAGCAATGTCTTTGTGGAGAGGAACATGGTATTCTCATGCTTAAAATAACTAAACTTTAAGTTATTTGATGTAATAATTATAATAATAGCAACATAATGAACAAGTATTTTTTTTGGCAAATCATTATGCAAATTCATTATGCCTAATATGTTGCATTTCACATTACTTGAATTCATAAAGCTTAATCTGAGCACATGGATTTTTAACCTTTATCTTTGCATTTTTTCGTTACAGACCACCAAGGCTGATGGGTGAAGGTTTTGTTGTGATGCAATCCAATGATGTTGACATCTATTATTATATGGATGAACCAGGTACCTTCTGTTAAATACAAACATAACACTTCAAGGGATTTTTGTAGGCTGCTGGACTTGCTAGACAATTTCTTCTTTGAATGACTTCTTGAATTTTTATGATTAATTGTGGCTCTACTGTATTTAAGTCTTCCTTTTCATTTGCTTGCATTGTCTGTAGAAATTATTTTAACCTAATCTTTCTTTCAAGATTTGTAAGTAGGATTTGGAACTAAATGTGAATGTATTGGCAAAAAGCATCCTTAAAAACTGCTGTGTGTATCACTGACACTGGTGAACTGTGTTTAAGAAAATCCCAAGGATTTTTGGTCATATTTCTTGGCTTTCCACTGGGAGTCTGCACTGAATTATGTCTTGATATTTACACAGTATGGTGATCTCAAATAAAACTGACATCAGGACACTTTAATTGTCTTGTGCTTAGCAAACATTTTTCATGCTAATTTGAAGCAGCTTCCTTTAATAATCTGTTTATTATATTATGTGATATAGGTCTTGTACCAGAGGAGACAGAGGAAAGTAATGATGGAGAAGCCAGCAACGAAGACAGCAAATTACAGGATCTGCCACCCTGTTGGGGTTTGGACATTGTGTGTGGCAAAGGAACAGACTTCAACTACGGTCCTTGGGCTGATAGGCAGAGGTATTACCATGATCTACAGCTTTAGTTTTCATCTTTGATATCTAATATTACCGAGAAAACATTAATTTCCATCGTGGGATTGCTCAGACTTCTAATTTGTGTGAGTTGGGGTGGACTGGACAGCCTGAAAGAGGAGTCCTGCCCCAGTGGTTTAAGATTAGAAAATTCCTTGCTGTTTATCTTGTTGATCTTCCTAAGTCGGGATCACTTTGTGAATTTTTATTATTAAATTAACAAGTTATAGTCCCCTTTTTTGTGAACAAAGTAGTTTTATTATTTGTCAAGTTTTACATACTCAGGGTTTAACTTTTTAATTGGTGATCTTTAGATTTATCAAGCTCTGTGGGTGGGAATACACTACATATTGGTGAGGAAATGGTAGAGAAGTAGAACTCTGACTATGAAAATAATGAGGGGGGAATAATTTATTCCTGCTTAGGATAATCAATTCCTCGATGTGATCTGCAAAGTATTTATTATCTAGTTATTTTAGTGACAAAATATTAGGCCAGAGCTCTACTACTCTTCTTTTGCACATGAGTATTTGTGGTGAGGACAATAGGACTGTTGAGAGAATAAAGGACTATTAAGTAAAAGTGACATCATCAGTGCTTTCTCTCTTTTCCCCTGATAATTACAGGCTGATACTTCTCCTTGGCCTTCACTAATTCTCCTGTGAAACTATTATGATTAACTGTCCCTTAGGAGTGTGAGGATGGCAGACCAAAGAGTGGTCATTTTATATATATATATATATATATATATATAAATAATCCTAGAGGATTTAAGAGAAAATGTCAATTTCTACAATTTTTTACTAGCAACATGAGGGCAGTGAATCATTAATGATACTTTAAAGAAAGCCTGCCCTATAACAGTAGGCTTTTTATAATCTTACCTGGCTTGGCAGAAGGCAGTTTGGTGCCTGTGCAGTGCATGTAGAGTTCAGAGATCCATACTGGGAATTTTTGCATCGTGCCACGGATAGAACATGGAGTTTTGGAAACTTTGAAGCTGCTACAATGGTCAGGTGCTTGGTGCAGGAAACTATTAACCCCCTCTAAAGGCTTATTTCAATCCTCTTGAGACTTGTGTAAGCTCTGCTGTCTGTGCTTCATTGCTGTGCCTTTCCTGTCACGTAGTTGCATGTTCATCTATAAATCTGTAGAACTTTGATTTTCGTTCTGAGGTCCTAAAGTTTGTGTTTTGTTTATTTCTGGGCATTACATCAATTATTAGTACACAAACTGAAGCAAAATAGATTACTTCCTACTATGTTTTTGTAGCAGATTTGTTGAGGATTAGAAATAGGAAGAAAAAATACCTTGTTTACCTTCTGAATTAAAATATTTCTGTTCTAATCCATTTATGGCTTTTGTCCAAAAGTAACTTCTTGTCATTGAAACTTTTGGAAATTTCAGTCATGAATTGGAAGGCTCCCAAGATGAAGATTTTAAACAAACATTCTTTCTTATCTCACCCGTTGGTTGTCTTAAAATTCAGCTAAAAGGAAAATAATTAAATGAACCAAATAGATGCATAAATATATGTATGTTTTCTTCAGTGAATAAAAGACAACTTTTTTTTTTTTCTTTTCTTCTTTCCCATTAGGGATTGCTTGTGGAAGTTTTTTTTCCCACCAGACTACCAAGTTATGAAAGTCTCAGAAATTGCTCAACCTGGGAAACCACGACAGATCCTTGCTTTTGAACTGCGGATGAATATTATTGCAGATGCCACCATTGATTTACTTTTTACCAAAAATAGGGTAAATAATGAAACCTTATCAAGAAATTAACTTGTCTTCTGTGGTTCCACTGTGCTTTGTGGTTGTGCACAGTTTTACTTGTCTCAGGTGTTTATTGCAGGTTTTAAAAGCTGGGTGATTTTTGCCTTAGTCTTCAGTAATTATGAGTAAAGCATTCAAAGAGTAGTATTTTCTGAGAGGCATTAACTTGTTGGCTTATTTAAAGTTTCTTTTAAGCCTTCAAGTTACATCTTAAACCATGCTGGCTCCTACAGTCTTGGGAATTCATGATCTGGACATTTCTTGGGCAGTCTTAAGTTATGATGAAGCTCACCATGATGAAAAGATAATAACTTCTGATATTGAATTTATATCTAATAGTACTGGAGAGATGATATTGGGGGAGACAAAACATGTATGTGTAGGGATTTGGATTTTTCTTTCCCCTGTTGCTACTTTTATAAATGGGATATAGCATAACTTCACTGTACACCTGTTTTGTTCTTTTTTGAGGGACTGAACGAGTTAGAAATGTGATGTTAGAAATACATATTCATCTGCCCTCCCATACCTTGGATGAGAGTATCTTATGTTGTTTGTAATAGTGGACCTCAGCATTTGTTAAGCCTAAAAATGGTGTTATTTGGTATTGATGCACATAGGTAGTTCATTGGGAATTTTTCTAAAAGCAGGAAGGACTTGAATCATCAGGTCTCTTAATCCAGGTGTGGGTAATGAGAGCCAGAGGTATGAAGTACACTGGTTGATGCAACAAACCTAGAAATAATGTTTGGATCGTTTTCCTTTCTTGCAATGCAGGAAACTAATGCTGTACATGTAAATGTTGGTGCAGGATCATATTTGGAAATAAATATTCCCATGACAGTCGGTGAAAACGGTGAGTTAAGGCTAAGCCTGATTTTTTTTCCTAATCTTTTTTTCCTGAGCAGTTATCTTAATTGCTGTGTGTGTGAATGTCTCGTAGTGTTCTTCCTTTGTGACTTGGAGATGTATATTCTTATGCAAAGGAAGAAAAATACTGCCTTGCAAGACATTAAGGCGTGAATCCATCAGGATACTTCTTGTTTGTTAGTGGCCTGCTGAAATCGCTGGTGAAGGATGTTTAAATATTGGTGTAACTCTTATGTCTGAATGATTATTTGATAACTTTTGTTTGCCAGGCTATTCACCCACAATTAAAGGGCAGCTTCTGCATGTTGATGCCACGAGCAGTATGCAGTACAGGACTCTCCTGGAAGCAGAAATGCTGGCTGTAAGTTTGCATTAATAAACATAGAGCTTCAATCTCTAGAAGATTTTTTATGAAGAATATATATTTATTTTTCTATGGAGCAGCCTTTAGGTTCTTAAACAATAGAGAAAAATGCCTTTTGAATGTATTTTGCAAGACTATATATATAAGAATTTATATATACACAGATAACCATACATGCAACTCTAGTGGCTTACATAATTTATATACCAAGTTAGTGTTTTTTTATTTACAGATCTTGCCTCATTTACTGTGTAGCCACATGTTCGTACAGGCTTTGCCTTAATAAATGATTACACTCACTAACTCTGCTATAGAATGTGTGCACATAAATACTTTAAAAGTACTTAAAAGTACTTAAGTGTGCCTGAACTACTTGAGACAGGTCTAATACTGTATTATTCTTTTGTTTGCCTAGTATTTCACTTCTACAATACTGTCATTCTGTAGATTACCCTTCTTATTGTTTTTTAAATGACCTTATTAGGGTCGTATTTTTTAATGTTTGATTTTGTGTGTTGTATTAATGGTTGAAAAATATTGTATTCTGGGGGATTTTCTTTGGTGTATTGATGAAAACTTTGTTTATAAATTGCTTGGTACATCTACTACAGCAGATTCATAATATACCTTTCTAAATAAATTAATATACTAACACTTGACCTTCAAATGTAGAAAGAGAGATTAAATTATTAAGGAACTGGAGAGGCCTTCTGTTCATCCCAGCAGGAGAACAATTTTAATTATTCAGCAGGGTACATATGTGAAAACTGCTGAGCTACAGGGTCAAGCATTGTCATCTTTTGAGGTAATTCTGGTGCTTTAATATCTTGTTCACAGTTCCATATTAATGCCAGCTATCCCCGGATATGGAACATGCCCCAGACGTGGCAATGTGAGCTTGAGGTTTATAAAGCAACCTATCACTTCATCTTTGCTCAGAAAAGCTTCTTTACAGGTAACCTCTTTACTAAATAAGTTACATATCAAATTAAATATTCTTTCTTTGGGATTTCTTGTCAAATTTTGCTGAGTTGTGCAAGGTCAGGTTGTCTGGTTTCACATATTTAGGACAACAAATTGTTTCTGAGAACAAAGTTCCTGATGCTTCTGTGTGTCGAAGTTCATGATATTCTTACTTTTCAGTAGAGATACACATAATTTAATTTTCTGATATCTGAACTAAATTTGATCTGCATTTATGTTAAGTGATCTTAAATTTATTTCTTATAAGATCTCTTATCACAGTTATTGATTTGTTTAATGTTGTTTGCTGATGTGTTCAGGGCAATCATGAACTTCTACAACACTAAAATCTTAAAAGAAGAAATCTCTCACTTGATTGCTACTAACTTGCCTTTTATTACTTTGTGTGGGTTTAGATTTGATCCAAGACTGGTCCAGTGATAGTGCACCTGATATTTTTTCATTTGTTCCATATATGTGGAACTTCAAAGTCATGTTTCATCAATTTGAAATGATTTGGGCAGCAAATCAACATAATTGGATTGACTGTTCCACCAAACAACAAGAGAATGGTGAGATCATTTTTTTTATTTGGAAGAAGTAGTACATACTGCAAAATAATGTACAAAATATACAGTGTATATTTATATGTATATATAGAGAGAGTAATAGAATTCAAATATTTCAACATTTCAGTAGTTTACACTGTGCTCAAATCTTATAATTTCAACATAGAAAGAAGATGGTGGATTAAAAATCATTAAATTGTGTTCTAGTTAAAAATGAGCTCAACACTTCATCAGAAACCGGAGGAACTTTCAGTGTGTGTTTTCTTGTCTAAAAATTGATATCTGAAGCAATAAAGAAAAGCATCAGACACTACAGATATTTTTATTGTTTGCCTGCAATTTCATAGTGCTAAGTACAGTGTCTTTCTAGAAAGGACAAGCTGTGGGGAGTAAATAGTTTGAGAATAATTTATACCAGTAATTTATTACTGTAAATACACTGTAGGTAAAATGGCAATTTCCTCTGAGTTCTTTAATATATTTTCATTATTTTTACCTGTGTGTTTGATAACTTGTGTAAGAACAAAATAGGCAGTAATTTTGACAGATTTTTTTGTTGTTTGTTTTTCCTCTTCTCTCCCAGTTTATCTGGCAGCTTGTGGAGAAACACTGAACATTGTTTTTAGCCTGCCTTTTACTGATTTTGTTCCAACCACATGCAATACTAGATTCTCTTTAAGGGTAAGTTCTTTTTTCTTCTAAATATGAGATAGCTTCTTGAATCAGGACATTTTTAATTATTTCTTTCCTGAAAGAAAAATACTCTGTATCACTTCATTTAAGTTCATAGAATTTTTCTTTGAGTAACACAGAGGCAAATGGTTTCAGTTTGCTTGTATGAAGCATTTAATCATAGACTGTTTTTATTTATATATATAAAAATAAAAATCTTTCTTAAAATATATACAAGCATGTGCTTCACACATATGTATATACACACATTTAATATGTATATTTATTACATAGACTCTGAGTCAGTGTGTGTATTTTATCACTTGAAATTCTGCTTCTTTTTATTTATGAAATGTGGAAATCTAATGTATGTTCAATGATAGAATCAAATACTGGAGCAAGTACCCCCAAACCATTTTCCAGAGCCATGTTCCAGATTTTTAAGAGGTTCTGTAGAATAGATGATGATGATAAAGTGTTTTTAGCAGACACAGATAATTCTTTGAAAGACTGTACTTCTTGTCTTCCCTAAAATAGAAGCTATCTGCTACTACTAAAAATAAAAAACTAGTTGATGGGGATGTTGATAATTTTATATAATTTTATAGCAAAGAAAGCATTGATTTATGGTTTTTTTCTTTTTTAAGTGTGATTTAGTTGGAATGTAGGGTAGCCTTGGGCCTGCTACATAACTTTAACAGTATGGTTTGAACAACAAAAGAGCAGGAATCACTGAAAGCTGTGCCCCTATGTCTTACAGATTGTTTGGTGTGTTTTTATGTGCAAGTTACTGGAGTTGTAAGTGTTCAGAACTATAGAGCTCTTGAGTTTGTAGTAGAAATTGGTGGGAAAACAAAGATTTCTTGTCTAACTTTGCCTGTAAAGTGGAGATGATGGCACATACATATGCAAATAGCCTGAGCACTGTGCATAAAGTGAATGAAAGTGACTTTTCTGTTCCTAATGTTTGATTTTAGGGAGAAGATGTTGATCTTCATTTGTACCTACCAGATTGCCATCCTAGTAAATACTCCCTCTTCATGCTGGTGAAAGACTGTCAGCCTAATAAAATAAATCCTGAGTCTTGTATGTCCTCAGAATGTCAAAGTGGTCAGAAAACAGGCAAACCCAAATGGAGGAACATCACTCAAGAAGAGTGAGTTTTTATTTGGATTTATATTTATATTGGCTGATCATATTTGCTTCTTTCATTCGTGATTAAAGCAACTTCATAAGTTCATGAAAGATATTTAATGGAAGTATTGGACTTCAAATAAAAGCATGATGTCTCTTTTTGAAAGGGCTGGATGGGTTGAATGCTGGACAGTCCCGAGTGTGATGTTTACAATCGACTACTCATGGCACCCAATTTATCCTCAGAAGGCAGATGAGCAGCTAAAACAATCCTGTAAGTGTCACTACCTTTTTCTTGTTAACATGTTTCATTTTGGAAGCTGCTATGAGGTTGGATCACATTTGGAATTTGGAACTCCACTGCTGTTATATGTCTCATGGGACTGTGCTGATCTTTAGAATGCACCAGCTTTGATTTAAAAACTGACAACATTTCATGCTGCCAAATTTCAGACTGTGTCCCAGTTCCTTGTGGAAAAAAGAGGATACTGTCTGTAGTTCCCTTCTCCTTGTCCTTAACAAAGTGGATCTCTTAAATGGGTTGTTGCACAAGACAAAATACCACTTGGTATATTAAATATTGGTATATTCAATAGGAAGTACGATATTTTTGGTAATATCACGTTTCTTAGCTTTTCTAAGCTTTTTTTTCCCTTCAGATATTGTGATGTTGTCTTGGGATTTAAATGTTTAAACACATTATATATGATATATAATCACATTGTCTTCCTCTTATGGATATGAAACTCTGAGATTTCACTGTAGCCCTGTTGAAGTGAAGAACCATGGCCACCAGATATGAGTGTTAAACTGGTCAGTCTAGCACTAATATTGAAGAATTTTCTAAATTTATCTGTCTAAATATTTCTAAATAACAAATATCCTCTAAGCATGTGCTTGCAAAAAAAGTTATAAAACATTAAACACAGATACAAGTAAGTTAATTTAAATGCAGAGGGAGGTATGCAGGAAGTTATGGGGTGACATAAAACTCTTTCAAGTTGAGACGGTAGAAGCAGAACTGATGAAGGAGAGGTATTAGAAGAATAATGAGGGCTAATTTGAATGGACCTCAATCAGCAGGTGTTAGAAGATATGCTGGAGAGCATTTTTAGGTTTTGAGTTCCAACAATTCACATCTAAAAGAACTCAAATTTTAGAGGACGAAGCAGAAAAGGTAAGATTGATTTTGCAGATGTTCATTCAGTGCTCTTGTGAGACTGCCAGCTCGTGTCAAATGTGCATTCTTCACATTTTGAAAACATTTACTCAGAATGGTAGCAATTGAAACCTGCACTTGAAAGTTGGTGCATACACAGGTAATTTTGCAGCTTCCTTCACTGAATAATCCAGCACAGTCCAGTTTACTTCTAATCTGTGCTGCTCATAGAACGTGTTTGTTGCGGTAGCAACATCTGGTTCTCTTTTTTTTGGAGTCAGTTTTTTAATACAACTTTTGCACTTTTCATGTTTATTCCCTTTTGTTTACTCTGCAGTAGATGTGGGTTGTGGGAAATCTTCTACGCTGCTGAAATAAAAGCATGTCTCTGTTTAACTTCAAAAGCAAGATAAATAAATGGAATATTTTTTCAGAACTCGAGGGATTGTTTTTCTCTTGCATAATTAACATGGACTAAAATATTCTATATTTTCTTGTCTTCCCATAGTTACTAGAGATGAGAAACCAGTTCTGTAGCATAGACACATTCACATAATACAAGCTATATCTTTAATACACATTAATATTCACCGAATTTTGTTCAACAGAAGCCTGACTTGCGATCAAAATCTGTTTTCTGCTTTATTTTGCTCCAAAGTGTCAGAAATGGAAGAAACAATGTTGTCTGTGCTCAGGCCGTCGCAGAAAACAACCGACAGTGTGATTTCATCTCCCACAGCTTCCACCCGCCTGCCCCTCGACCCCTCCGAGCTGCCCCCGGATAAACTCCACGTGGAACTGGAACTCTCCCCAGATTCCCAGATAACCCTGTATGGACCCCTGCTCAAAGCCTTTCTGTCCATAAAGGTAGGCATGGGAACACAGTTGTGGATGGCCACGTGTAGGAAAGGGAAACGATGAGTTTGAAATGGAAAACTGGAATTCCGCAGAAGACGTGAATTTGGAGGGAAACTTTTTGTAAGCACTAGTTTGGAATGACTTTGATAGGGATGAATTCAATTGGCACAGGCTTATGAGAAAAATTCATATACATATATATATATATGTAGACCCACATCTGCATAATTTTCCTTTGAAGGCATAGTGTGTGCTCTGGACATGTGCTGAAAATTTCTTCTTGGAGTTTTGCAGCAGTAAAATACAAAATAAAATCGTGATTATAACTAGAGCTTATATAAACAACCCTTTTTATGGAAAGTTATAGCAGAACTCATACTTTTAGTGCATTTTAAGTTCTGCAGAGTGCCCCAAGTATCTGTCTGATTTTGTTTTAATTAGATTCTGTCAAGTTTCTGAAGTTGGGATCATGGAGGGGAATGGGGAAGGCCAGGAGAATAAGCTTAATTTAAAAAGTTACTTCAATAAATAGTGAAGAAGAATGATTCATCCTTTCCTTGATGTAAATCTGTTATTCTTTACAATGTGCTTGTGTTGCTTTTGCTGTGTCCTCTTCCGTTCCTGATTTTTTAGGGTGTCTAGAAACAGTTGAATTTCTTCCCACCTCCCTCACCTTCCCTTGTGGTGACAAAAGCAGAGGCAGTTGAACACTGTTTGAGTACCAGTGAAACACTTGGGGTTTAGCTGATTTTTGTGGTTGTTGGTTTCGGGGTTTTTTGTGTGGTTTTGGGGTGGTTTTTTGGTGGGTTTTTGCTTGTTTGTTTTCTCTGGAGGTCTGTTTCAACCTATGCAGATCTAGGCTAAGGTCATGCTCTCCAGGCTGTTATTTTGAGTCAGAGGATGAGGAGTTTTCTGAGGCAGGGGATTACTGAAACAGTAATTTTCATGAATTTATGTAAGCATTGCATGTAAGCAATGGATAGCAGTTTTTTAGGGTATAGGACTTGCAAATAAGCTCATTATTTTTTCATGTTGTTGATAAAATAAATAAGATTAAAAATAGGCCGGTGTTGCATCTTGGAAGGCTTGATTTCTCCTGATGCAGAGGAAAAGCCCCCATGTTTGAATTGTTGATTGAGCCCCTTTTTTGGAACCCATAATTCATGAGGTAGTTCTGTCTTTCCAAGCAAAGCAGCACTTCTCAGTGCTCTTGGCCTCTGGAGGTAGATGTAAGCAGTGCTACATTAGATCCTTGTTTCTATAATGATTTAATTTTTAGGTGCAGATTTCTCAGATGAAATCTAGCTTTTCTCTTCTAAATCTCAAGGGAAAATTTAGATTAATACCTTGTTTTAAAAATGTGCATTTATTGCTCTTTTTATAATTTTTGTGGCTCTGTTTTGATCTTCTTGTCCAGCTGTGCTGGGAGCACCTCTGGAAGAATTTGGGAGAGGTTTTTTTTATGTTCGTTTTCCTGATTTGTGGTTGAAATGTTGTTTTCAGTTTGTTTTCATTATCTTTTCTAATACACGTGCTGGAGTTTCCTGTACATGCATCATAAGCCTTGTAATCTCGGGAAGTAGTTTTTTGGTGTTGCACACTCTGTTTCTTACTAAGGACTTTCTGGATTTCTTACTACCCTCTGCTGGGTCTGCCTTATAAAAAAAAAACCCAAAGAAAATTCTTCTTCAGCTTTTTTTTTAAGGGCAAGGACATGACAAATTCTCAGAAATCTGATTCTGATGCATTTAATAAGTAAAATAGAAGAAGGTGTGTTTTTTTTTTTTTAAATTTTTATTAGTGATAGATTTTGCCCGTAGAATTTGGCAACATTACTTTGGTTTTAGATAATTGAGGAGGATTTGCTTACAAACAAGGTGGCTTTTAGACCCGAGTGAGAAATGTTTATGATCTAATATTTTAGAAGCACGTTTAAGACTTTTAAGTTTGCTGGAAACAAGACTGGATGAGGGTGACTTCCTGCAGGATGTGTTTTGTGTTCTTACTCTGTTATCTGTCTTTAAAAGCACAAAATCTGTTTAAAGATGTCAATAATAATATTTGTATTACGTTCATCTAAAATACCAGTACTGCAAAAACTACTGAGCCCCTTCATTTCCTATGAAAGCACATGGCCTAAATTTGCTCATTTAAGCTATCCAGTTTTCATAAAATTAAAATATATATGTTTCTTTAGCTGTAAGTTGTTGCTATACCACTTATTTTAGGGAGGACTGACAGACAGAAGATTGGATTTGTATTTCAACACACTGTCAACATGTTTTTCATTTGTTTCTTACGTGTCATAATTCTTTTTCCTAGGAAAATTACTTCGGGGAAGATGACATGTACACTGATTTTGAGGAGGTTATTTCAAGCCCTGTTTTGTCCCTGTCAACATCCTCAAGCTCTGGCTGGACAGCTGTGGGAGTGGAAAATGATAAAAAAGAGAATGAAAGTTCAGTCAAACCAGTTCACCCTCTCACTTTACGCCCCTGGGATATCACTGTGCTTGTTAATTTGTACAAAGTGCACGGACGATTACCAGTGGTAAGTGCTTTAAAATCCTAAAATAATTTGCTTTATTTAATTTATTTATTTTTTTAGTTTCTTAATCTGGAGCTAAATTTAATTCCCTGGAATGTTTATTCACTGTGGTGCTTACCAAAGCATGTGTATACTCTCTGCTGAAACCGTGGCTAAACTGATTTGAGACATCATTTGTTTTGCTTATCTGGGAGGCAGAACTGGATAATTTTTTATATGATTTTTATTCACTGAACCTAATTTGTGTGATATTTTCGATTGACCATTATGATTTCTCTGCTAATTAGCAAATCTGTCTTCTAATGGTGCACTCTGCTGTGTGCAGCTGTGTTCTGAGAGGTCCCCAGGAATAAAAGATTGGATTTGCCCAAATAGTCTTGAATTGCTGTTTATGCAATTGTCAAAAGTTTCACAGGCTTCTTTTTGAGTATCCACTTGAAGGAAAATTATCATGCTTCCTACTCAGAGATTTGCCACTAATCTCAAAATTTCAACCATGTTGTGTATTTTCTGAAACAGATGTGGTTATTTTTTATTTTAGCATTGCAGTCCAGATGGTCCAGAGTGCCCTACAGCTTTCTTGGAAAGGTTGTGTTTCGAGATGAAGAAAGGATTTAGGGAAACAATGCTTCAGCTTGTACTGTCTCCAGTGAATCTGTTCCTTAATGACAACTATCAGGTAGTCAGTAATCTGATTTTTACATGTTTCCATGTGTGTGTCTGTATTGTGGAAGTTGTGTTGATCTTAAAACTGAATTCCTTTTTCCTAGGAACTTTCTTGTTGGAAAATCCTGTTTTAAAATCTTTATTTCTGTCCAGTTTGTGTTTTAGTGAAATGCACAAAAGACAAGATTGCATTTCCTTAATTTTGCTTAAAAACATTTTGGAGAAGGTTCTCTAGGAAATATTATTTTTAAGAATTTTATTTTTTTTTACAAGAATTGCCTTTTAACTCCCTTGTCCTTGACAGAGACCTGCAGTGGATGAGGTTCTTCGGGAGGGTCACATCAGCCTGTCAGGGCTGCAGCTGAGGGCTCATGCCATGTTTTCAGCAGAAGGTCTGCCCCTTGGAAGTGATACTCTGGAATATGCATGGCTCATAGATGTCCAGGCTGGGAGCCTTACAGCCAAAGTTACAGCACCACAGGTACCATCTAAAAACTATTTACTTTGAAGTATTACCTTTCTTCTTTCTTCTAGAACTGGTATGGCATGGATTTTTGGAAAGCACGTGGTCTTAGCTGGATTTGGATGCATCTGTGCCTTAAGTAACCTTTATAGTTTGAAAATCTAATAATTTCTATAAATGGATAGGAGGTGCCAAATGAGGTATTGTCCAAGTCACGTTATAAAGTCGGAGGCAGTGATGCTGCTCACTGCATAAATTCTGCTGCTTGGTCCCACAGGAACACAGTTTGCTTTCCCAGTATTGGATCTTATTAGTTCAGTCCTAGCACTAACTCCTTTTAGTTGTGCCATTTATGATACATTTATTTTTCCAGATAGATGAGTGGCTCCAAGTGATGATGGATGATAGATGAATGTATCCAAGCAGATCACTTTGATTTATTTCTGCTGTGATCTGCCAGTTCTTTAAAGAAGTTTGCTTTGCCAGTGTATTCTGAGGCATGAGAAAAGTACATAAATTCTATTCACTGATTACTACTTGCTTTGTTTATTTTTAATTTTTTTAAGACACTTCTACATCCTCTTGTTCCTCTAAAAATGGGCATTGTTTTCTAGGATTGAACACGTTTCATCCTGAGACTTCTGCAGCAAATAAAATCAAAATAAGGCACATAAACAGGAAACAAGTTCAGTAAATCTAAAGAACAGACTCCAGATACAATTTCATGCTATATGTACAAGACATTACTAGTGATATTAAGACATTACTAGTGATATTTCCCAAAATGCTGCCACTGATTGAAATAATCTGTAGTTTTAACTGCACTGCTTTGTGATTCAAAATTAAACATAGATGATTCGAAGTACTCTAAGGTTAAAGAACATTTCTAAATGCTTAATGGAACCTAAGGATTTTCTTTCCTTACAAAGCCATTCTCAATTGCATGCAGCATCTAGGGTGTTTATATATATTTTTACTTGTCAGCACTGCTATGGAGCAGAACTTGAATTTGCTGTTTCAGGGTCATTGGCTTTTTTCCTCCCATAGTGTGATGTATTGCAAGAACTTGTGAAGGGACAACACTAAAGGGAGGAGGAGAGGTTTTGTGCAGGACAGTCACAGCTGTATTAAATTCCATTTAAATTACTGCTGATTTTAAGTGCCCTTTCCTTTGGCTAGCCAAAGAAAACCCATTTCCCTCTCACAACAGAGACAGACGGTCATGAATCATTTCCTTTATGAGCGAGCTAACTCTATAAAAGACTTAAATCAACAATAGGCTAATTAGTAGGTCTAGCAAGAATCAGCTGTGCTCTGTTGAGCCACTTTACATTTGGAAAGCACTCCTATGCTTTCCAAATGTAACTTGCTTACACATAAGCAAGTTTGACATTTAAATTATGAATGGTAGTAAAGTACTTTGAGGTATTCTTTGTGGTAAAACATGGGGAGCTCTGTCTTTACAGTGAAGTTCTCAGTTTGCAACAGGAAAAGCTGTTGCCTTTTATTAGGAAATAATTTAGGAAATTGTTTTGTGTCACAGTGTTTTCCATGAAAAACCTACAGACTTGCATGTTGTGGTGCACATAGGAATAAAAATCAGGAAATAGACTTTGTGTAAAGAGCGAGCATGGTGGGGTCTTTGTTTTTACCCCTGCCCACCTCCCAGCCTTTGGTGTTGTTCTTTCAGCTCTCCATTGAACACCAAAATTTCAGTTTGCATAGGTGGTGTTAGACAATGTGCTGTTGTTGTTTGCTTACAGCTGGCATGTCTTCTGGAATGGGGACAGACCTTTGTATTCCATGTGGTGTGCCGGGAGTTCGAACTGGAAAGGCCCAAATCCGTAGTGATTTGCCAGCATGGGATTGATCGTCGATTCTGTGACTCAAAGGTACCCTTTCATCCTTCTTAATTGCTCACCATATGTGCACAGGTTGGAACAGTTCAGAAATGGAGCCTTAATGTTATCAGGACACGTGGAGTATATAGTCAGATTGAATGTTTCCTTTGATAAATGAGAATTATGTTTTAAAAGGAAAATGATTCTCTTTGGATTTTCCCATGGATACACACAGTGGAAGCCAGGAGAGCCAGCTGGGTCCACTGACATTGCTGGACAGAAGAATTAGACATGCACAAGGGAAAATGAACCTCAGCACAGAAACACCACATCATACCCATGTTGATACTGTAGAATAAATAACTCCTTGTTGCTCTAGTATTAGGCTTCTGTTAAACAGAAAATAAACAAAAGGATTGGCACAAATTGATCTAGATGCTTACATGTATTTCCCTTTTGTTTTTCCCTGTTTTCCAGATGAATTGTGTGCCTGGGCCATGCCCAACATCTGATGACTTAAAGTACACAATGACTCGCTTGGCCATGGATGGAGCAGATCTGTACGTGGTAGAACATGGCTGTGCCACCAATATAAAGGTAAAAATATTTCTCTTAACAGCAATTTAAATGCTTCTTTGTCAGCAGAGTTCTTTGTGGTTTTTGATAGAATAGGTACCTGAATTAATTGCTTGCTTGCATGCAGTGGACTAATCAGAATTTCTGAAACTTGAAGTGATGAAAGGTTGGCTTGGGCTGGGCCAGGGTTAGGTCAGTTTGGCTTCTACTCATTAGTTCCCTTAATGATTTTGGAAAATGGTAAGGAGGAGTACTTATCTGCCCAAATACAAGTGGAAGCTGCAGGAGTGGTGTAAAAAATTTAGAAAACGCTGGGTAATGTAAATCTCAGTGTTTTTACCTGAGAACTACTAAGAACTTGTGGTGTGAGTTGGTAACTCAGCAAATGGAAATGATTGCTGTGGATCGTGTACAAGTCAGTGCTTGGTAATGCATGATCCTCTTGTGGGATACAGCTCTTTAAGAGGTATCTTTGATAGAGAAGGGAGAAGTGTTAGTGCCACTGCCTGACTGAATCTTCTGTTCAAAAAGAGCTGTGCAGAGAAGAGCTGAAATTCTTCCATTATCTTGCTGCACAGGAAAAATCTGGAATAATTTACTCGGTGTAGCAAAATATAAGTTTAGAGGTAATTGAGTTATGGCAACAACAGAAAAGAAGAAAACTGCTATGCTGATATAACTAAGAGTAGTGCTGTTAGTTAATAAATTCAGTTTTAAACAGTGGACTTAAAATGTAAGGTTTTGGGCACGGCTTCACATTACAAGCAAGAATCTATGATAATTATTTTAGACATTTTTTTAATGACGTGGTATCTCATCATTTCAATGGCTTGCTGCCCTGTGGCAGTAAAAAAATATATTTGAGCCTCCAAATTCTTTTGAATCCAATATTAAAAAGCACCATCACAAATATTAACTGTGTCTGCAGGCATAAATATGAATGGCAGTATTTTCAAAGGCAGCTTAATAACCTGAACCACTCTAGAAAATTATATCCTGAATGTGTTTCATTCAAATTTAAAAAAAAAAAGGTTTCCAATGCTTCTTTATAATCTGTGACAGAGATGAGAAGTAATAATTTCATATTAACCCTGTGGGTTGCTCCTCCATGGCTGGGTTATGTTTCAGCTTTTCTTGCTTTCAAGTTGGAAACTCGATGTGAAATTTCAGGTGCTCCATGGTGACTTTTTGGAGAGGACCGAAATGTGCAGGAAACTTAGTCCAATGTCTTCAGATTATTTGAATTCTGAAGTATGTGGCAGGGTTATGTTGTGGTTATTTTAGTGTACACCAGTGTTGGGGAGGATTGATATGGTCTGGGCAGGTGGCTTAGTTGTATAGCGACCAGTTTTTCCCAGCAAGAGCTTTTGGTTCATCTTTGATGGGCAACCTCCTTTTTGATTCACCAAAACTACTGGAATTGCATCAAAACAAGAAATAAAGAGTGATCATTAGGAGCTACTATAACACAATTCATATGGATCTCAGTTAAGGTTTAGGATCTGGAGTTTTGCAGTGGTTAACATGATTGTCTCATTGAGGTATTTATTAATTGTACAGCTAATACAGCTTTATATTCAAAGTAAATAATTGCAGTTTTAGTCTAAGGACATAGCACGATATGTACCATATCAAACAATCTGATTTTGAAAGTTTTAATTTCTTAGTTTTTTTCATGACAGTGAAGAAGTTAATGATGTAATTTTTTTAAAGTTTCATTACAACATCTGTCCAAAGTCGAGCTTTCTTTTTTGATCTGTTTACAAAGACTTCTAAGTAAAGATTTTATTTTTTAAAAACTGGCAGAAATGAATTTCTAAGCTTGCCTTCTTTTGTGCACGTGCTTACGTGCATATAAAACTGCTTCTTTGGAGAGAAGAGTTCACAGAGATCTTTTTGGACTATATGGTATGTGGTAAGTGGTTTAAGACTACTCTCTCTTTGTTTGACTCGCAAATAAACAGAGTTCATGCTTTAAATCCTATTTTCAGATGGGTGCCATACGCATTGCCAACTGCAACCTGCACAACCAGTCTGTTGGAGAAGGTGTCAGTGCTGCCATTCAGGACCTTCAGCTGAGACAGTACGTGGAGCAGGTGAACAACTGCAGGACTGGTCTCCAGCCCATATTAAGGAGGGCATATTGGCTGGAAGCTGGCTCTGTCAACCTGGGGCTCATCACTGCTGACATTGCTCTGGCTGCAGATCATCCCTCGAAACATGAGGTGCAGAGACACTTCTTAGAAACGCACGACAACCGAACTAAGAGGTGAGAGACACCATTGAAGGAGTTGCATTGGAGAGAGAGAGATCTTTTCATCTTGCTTTCGCTGAATTTAAACGTGGTCATGTTTTTGTGTTCTGTTTTTCTGCCTTTATAGGTTGTGGTTTTTGTGGCCTGATGATAATTTGAGAAACAAGAGGAGCAAGAACAAGTGTGGCTGCCTCGGTGGTTGTCGATTCTTTGGTGGCACCTTAACAGGACTGGATTTTTTCAAACTTGAGGAGCTGACACCTTCAAGCAGCTCTGCTTTCTCAAGCACAAGTGCAGAATCTGATATGTTTTACGGGCAGTCTCTACTGCAGCCAGGAGAATGGATAATTACTAAAGAGATTCCTAAGATTTTAGATGGTGAGAATGCATTGTACTGTATTTTTATTTTATTTTGGCCAAACATAATTTCCTAACTTTTTATAATGTTTACAATTCTGGTTAATAACCACAACTACTTGTGTTCTTGTGGCGTGGGCCCTTCTAAGAGCTGACAGAGCTTGAAAGTAGTAAGCAAGCTTTCATATGCTGAATTTTTATATTAACATGCAACTCCTTTCTGAGTAAAACCCTTGCTTTTTGACTTGTCTGTTCTGCTTATGTAGAAAGCAGCCTACCAAGACAATCTGATGTTTCGATGCTGGGATGTTATTAATTTTTGTTAGTACAACATGCTAGGATGCTTTTATTTAATGAGGATTTTTATTTCAGTGGGCAAGGAAGAGACCATCGCAGGTGTGTTGTCGGATACTCAATTTTCCTTTTCCGTTTCTGATCCTAGGGAAAGCGAATGGTGTAAAAAGGAAAGATTGGGATTGCAGATCTATGGGTATAGAAATGGAAAGGAAAGCACAACACCTAAGCCTCCAAGTGCCGTTGCGCTCCCACAGCTCCTCATCTTCTTCCGAGGAAACGAGCAGTTCCAGCGCTGCACTGCCCTTGCTGGCAGGGGAGAAGGACAGCCCCTCATCCACCACGGAGGATCACCTGGGACAGAAGGAGTTCTTGTCTGGTGCCAAAAGGGAAGATGGTCATGGAAGGTTAGTACTCTCTGAATATGGAAAATAAGCCTTGGATTTAGCAATTTATAAAGCATTTGGTTGTTTTCTAATGGGTGCTGCTGAAGTGCATTTCCTACTTTGAGTGTCAGTTTGGATCCCTGATAGGGGATGATTAGCTGATAATGGTAGAAAATCCAGCATGTAAGACGACAGCACTTGCTGTTAATGTTTGGTTTACATCCTCTCTATGTAGATAAATGGACTAACAAATGGCAGAATGTAGTGTATAATCAGCATTATGAAACTAATGACCACACTAATAGAAAGTCACAGAACCACTGATGCATCTGAAGGCTTCTGCAATATAAAAAGAGAAGCATTAATAACAATACAAGCAAATGAACCTGTGATTTCTGTTTCCAGTGTTGCAGTTGAGGCTGCAGAGGGCCGTCCTGCGTCCCCTGGCAGCCAGGAGAGGCCTGTTGGGCAGTCTCCCATGAGGTCTCCGCTGAAGCGGCAATCGTCCGTGTGCTCCGCCCGGCTCGGGAGCACCAAGAGCCTCACGGCCGCCTTCTATGGGGACAAGCAGCCTGTCCCAGTGGGGGTGCAGTTCAGCAGCGATGTGTCTCGCAGTGATGAGAATGTCCTGGACTCCCCAAAGCAGAGGAGGAGCTTTGGTTCTTTTCCATACACTCCCTCTGCAGATTCCAACTCGTTCCACCAGTATCGCTCCATGGACTCCAGCATGTCGATGGCCGACAGCGAAGCTTATTTTTCTGCAGCAGAGGAGTTTGAGCCAATAAGTAGTGATGAGGGTCCAGGAACATATCCAGGGAGGAAGAAGAGAAAAAAGCAAGCTCAGAAAACTGAATACAGTAGAGGGTCTATTTATCATAGTGTGGAAGGGCCCTTAACAAGCACAATCCATGGAGAAATTAGCCAAGATATTAAAACGTTGCCAATTAAGACTCATCCTTCACAGGCTTCATTTGTTTCAGCTCTGGGAGGAGATGATGAGCATGTTGATAACATGTATGTCATGGACTCTGAGAAGACTGTGGAACGTGAGCAAATAACTTCCCAGCAGCCTGTAATGGCATGTTACCAAAATTATCTTACACAGTTCCAGGTGATCAACTGGTCAGTAAAGCACCCAACTAACAAAAGAACTTCAAAATCCTCATTACATCGCCCTTTAGACCTTGACACACCAACAAGTGAAGAAAGTTCATCCTCTTTTGAGCAACTTTCTGTCCCAACTTTTAAGGTATGGAAGATGGAGGAGTAGAGAAAGGAGTAAGAACTCAAAATAACTTAAAGTTGCTTAGTACGCCTGTTGTGTAAATAAGGCTACAAGAAACTTGAAATTTCTTTGCTTTTTGTTAAGGAATAGCTTGAATTTTTGACTTCAGATCATGGGGCTGAGTGGCTGAGAAGTTGTGGACAAGAAAAGATGGAGTTAGAATTGAGTGGATGAGATGTGTGTTCTGAATGGTCATTATTGCTCTTAAAAATGTTGCCTGTTGAATGATACACAGCTGAATGATATTTATGTGAGCTTTGTTTAAACTATGTTATACAGAATTGCTATAGGAGTATATTTGATACTGATCAAGTATAGTCCTTGCTCTAAGTGCTTTATTTCAGAGTAAAATTGAAACTCAGATTTAGCAAATGATTTTTTTAAATGACAGAAGCATACATGCTTAAGGAAGGAGCTGAAAGGAAATACATCAAAAATAATGGAAATGACTTGATAAAAAATAGGTGTCTGACCTCTGGAATTCAGTTAGTCTTCATTTTGCAGGAAAAGCTTTGTGTTCATAGAAACCTCTTGTAGGTTAGTATTTGAGGTTTTTTTAAAAGCAATGAGTTAATGTTTATCTAAAAACTTCACAGTAATCTCTTAAGTAATTTAAAAAATAAACCTAGGAGTTTCTGTATACTGTATTGGAGAATCTGCTTATGAGGGATTCTTTCAAGAAAAAAACTGCAAAGGGAATGTTTGAAGACTCCTTGGTGTTTGTTTTTTTTCCATGTATGGAAGGAATGTAATAAATTTCTTTGCACTCTTATCTTAGATTGTTAAACAGGGTCTCACAGCTAATTCATTACTGGACAGAGGCATGCAGCTCACAGGATCAACATCTAAGTAAGTTGAATACTGTCTAACATTATTAGCATATTTTTTAAGAGTAGAATTTTCCTGATGCTCTTTTTAAATATTTTGGCTCTTGCTAGCCCATCCAAAATTTGATTTATAGCAGTAGTTTTCAGTACCAGATATATTTTAGAACAGGATATTCTATTATGAAATATTTGGGTTTGGTCAAAGAGAAAATACACAATAAATTATTTCACTTGTATGTTTTCAAGATTGAAAATGACAATTTAATTTTTATTAATTTGGGAGGTGGTAATGGCAAGTGTCCATTGCATTGCCAAAAGCTGAACTTGAATCTAGGGATTGCCTGGGATTATATTTGTGTACTTTCTAAGCTATATGGTAGAAGAAACCTAATAATTCTAATAATAATTAAAATGATACCAGTATGCTTTTGTTTTTTTTTTTTTTACAAACCCTGATTATTAATTTGCATTTGTCCTGTTTAGCACACCTTACACTCCTTTGGATAAGAAGTCTGCAGAAAATACAGATGATGAAACAATCACAGAGGAATGGACATTGGATCACCCTGTCTTCCAGACACGGACGACAGCAATAGTAGAAGTGAAAGGAACTGTAGATGTAGTTCTGACTCCTCTGGTAGCAGAGGCACTGGATAGGTAAAATTAATTTTATTTTACTACTGCAGTCTATGGTAAAATTGGTCTGGGTTAAAAGTATTGAATACCGTAGCTGATGGAGCGGGAGGGCCTTGTGCCCATTGAATTTAATTCTGCATTTCCCAGCTGGAAGAATGTTCTGCTCACCTGGGAAGTGCCCTTTATGTCTGTCAGTGCTTATTTTTTTCCCCCTGTAGTGTTAATGACACAAGATTGATGGTGTGTCACGTGAAACTGGAAGTTGAAGTGGTCTGTTGTGGCTTGTTCCCCCTCACAGGTACATCGAGGCGATGGTGCACTGCACCAGCTCTCGCCACCCGGCAGCCATCGTGGATGATCTGCACTGCAAAGTCCTGAGAGATGCTGTGCAGAACAGCAAAACCAGCTTCTCAGAAAATGTAAGGAAGGCAACAAGGACTTTGGAAGAATGTACATGGCTTGAAAGAATACTCTTTTCTATATTTTACACAGAAAAAACTTTAATTCAGTGTTTTGTGATATAGTAGCTAAATGCTATATTAATTTGGAATAGATGTTTATTTTTATCTTGTGCCTAATGTACATGCATTTCTATAATCAACTGTTATATACTGTCAGTGACCAGAAATCTCTCACAGGACTGAAGTGAAGTTTTTCTGTTTTGGACAGCCTAGTCATAGCTACAGTAATTTGCATGAGATCAGAGCGTGCATTCTGTTCTTTGAAATTACGAAAACTGATATTCTCAAGTATTATATTCATATCAGCAAGACTTTATTTATTATTTTACAGTAGTTAGGGAGAGCTGTGAATGTGCCTGTGGGTTTTTTGCAGTTCACCTGATACCTTAAAAAATTAATGTAGCTTGAAAAGAATTGTATGGTAGTTCTACAGAATTAGGAGTCCTTTCTGTCCAAGGTAATGACCATATTTATATTTTATGATTTCTTAGACTTCACAATGTGGCAGACACTTAATTATTTGCTTCATAATGAGTTGTTTTATACAACTTAGATATGAAGAACTCAAACTTGCAGTTTAAATCTGATCATTAGAAAGTTTACTGCAGAATAGTATTACTGCCCCTATGGATCTAGACCTACTGTAAGTGCTACAGCCCTTGCTCTGGAAATCATGGTGTTGTGATATAAATGAAGTTAGAATCTCTTGCTGCTTCAGTGCTAATAAACTATCCTGTTACTCTTGAGCTTAGCAGCTCTGAGTTTCAGTGCTAACAACTGATTTTTCTTCCCCCTCCAAGTTATCCTCGAAGCAGGATATCAGAGGAACAAAAATAGACACTACCACCACAGGAACAACAAATCAGGGACCAGCACAGACCAATCTCTCCCTAAAGCAAGATAATGTGACAATTAAAGGTCTTCAGGCCAATGTTACGGTACCAAAGGTAACAACTTTTTGTTTAGCTTACTCGTAGACATGTACCTCAAAAATTACCCTTAGTTTCTATCCCTGTTAGTTCTCCAAAGCTGAGAAGTACAAGACAAGATGGTATCAGAAATTAGTGATGTCTACTGTGACATGTTTTTCTAAATTTCTTTCCTCTTTGGTGGAATTTTTTTGTCCAGGTGAACCTGTGTTTACTACAAGCATCTGTGGATGAATCCCCAGGGGTTTCTTCCAGCAAAACCGTGACTCACGTTTCGTTGGTAGCTTTGTGTTTTGATAGAATTGCCACACAAGTTCGTATGAACAGGTAAGAATAGCACATAGCACTGTTTGTAATAAACTTTAAACAAAAATAATCAAGGGAATTATGTCCAACTGAGATTTGCTTCATTGTTTTTTTTCTCCCTTATATTCAAAGGGGTATAGTTGAGGAGGCTTCAAACAGTGCAGAAACTGGGAGGAATTCTGTCACATTCGATCGTTACATCCAAACCAGCAAAATGCAGCCCCAGTCTTCTGGCTCACTGAGATCCAATTCTGGGGCAGAAAAAGGAAAAGAAATTGCTGCTAAATTGAACATCCATCGTGTTCATGGACAACTTAGAGGCCTTGATACAACAGGTATTAAACAATTCTTAGTCTCGATCGTGTAATTTGTTTGTGGTGTTTTTATCAACACAGATAAAAAGACTATTAAACCTGGAGATTTTGCAGATACTTTAAAAAGAAGGTTAGGATGGTAACTGAATTATTTTCTGTTATTCTACAAAGTGCTGGATGTAAATGTATGCAGATTTAAAACTTATCAAGATAAACTTCTAAGCAGTTTGTGTGGCAGATAAGTTGTATTGTAAATACTGACCTGCACTGGTGGAATTTCAGGCCTGAGATCCTTTCCTCTCAGTTCATCTCTTTTCAGTTACCAGTTCTTGTCACCTTATGAGGGGAACAAATTATACTTCATTGCTTTCTTACTTCTTTCTAACACTTTGAAGATAGACATAATGTTCCTGTTGTCCAAGCAATTTCAGCATGACAAACTGTAGATTTTCAACTATAGTGACTCTAAAACTGAGAATGAGATCTGCCCAATGGACTTCCTTCTTGTTTGTTTTAAGGAACTGCCTTCAAGAAGCTAGGAATTATGTTTTGCTATAACTTCCTGATCCTGGAAAAACTAAGCAGGAAAAGTAGAGGCAGTTTTTTGTTAGAACTGAGTCAGTTTTGATGCAATCTATACTGGTTGGTGCCATGTTTTACTCTGTCCCATGAAGAATAAGAGTCTTTAGGACAGGAGGAAGTAAAGCAAGTGTGATTAAAAAATACACCACAAATAAATAAACAGTCCACTGCTGTGCCAAGATGGGTGAGCAAATGGAATTGGAGGAAAACAAAAGAAATAAGAGGACATTAAAATGGTGTAACTCCATTTTCACTTGGTGATGGGGAGAATCTCAGCAGCAGTTCCCTCTGTTGGGTATGCTGCAGGCATTCAAGAAGGCTAATTTTGGAATTCTAACCAAGAAAACTCATCATCTTCTGTTTAAATGGTTTGAGAAGTGCCTTTCTAAGGATCTTAGCATTCGATGTAGACATCAAAAGTGAATATGGTTCTAAATTGGAGGCAGAGAGTGAGGATTGGAAGGGATATGAAGTGACTCAGCATAGTTCTTTTCCTCAGATATTTGACATTTAGCCCCTGTGTGACTTAATAGGGAGGAGGTATAAAATTATTTAAAATGTTTCATCTGGGAATGTCACTAAAAGAAAGGATTTATACTTAAGCTACATCCTAACATCAAAGAAATGGAGGTGGCATAGTACCCTCCTGGATCTTTGACAGCCAAGTTCTTAATCAGTTAAAAGCTGCTTCAGTCTGTATTTTCTTGGGAATCTGTGAGACTTAGTGCTTTACATCTCCCCAGTACAGACACAGACATACTTCCAACCATGAAGCAGTCTTTGAATTAAATGTACAACTTCATTTTTAAATATCCTTCAGTGCGCTATGTTATATATTATTATATTGTGCCCATATTAACATACCAAGAGCAAGGTCTTTTTTCCTCCTTCCATGCTTCTTTTTTTCTTGCCTGTGCTTCAACTTTAATCTTTTTCTTTCTTTTTTTTTTTCCCCCCTCCTTCTATTTGAGGAGTGCTAAAGGAATAACACTACCAAAACACTGTAAACTTCAGAGAGCTGTTTGAAGATGGAAAGTTTTTTTCGTTTTGTAACCAGGTAGTAAATATGTTTATTTTCACAGATATTGGAACTTGTGCAATAACAGCTATTCCTTTTGGGAAATCAAAAGTTCTTTTTACTTTGGAAGAGTTGGACGAGTTTGCTTTTGTGGATGAAACAGATCAGCAAGCTGTTCCAGATGTAGCTCGAATTGGTCCTAGTCAAGAGAAGTGGGGTTGGATAATGTTTGAGTGTGGAATAGAAAATTTAACTATAAAAGGTAAAGCTTTATATTGTTTTGTCTGATAAAATTGCTAACAAGTCGATTGTTAGACCTTCCAGTTTAGCAATTATTTGATTAGAAATTGTTGAATATAGGTGGTACGAAATAGTACATGTCTGTGATAAATAAATTAAATTAGATAGGTTATACAGTAAAGGAACTTTTAATAGTAAATACAACTTATAACAGTATATGAAATAATTCCATATAAACTGGTTTAATCCATTTCTGAACTTAAAATGAAATTGTTGAAATTGATGCTTTCACTGATCACTTAAATCCTGACCTTACCCACAGTAAGTGTCTGTATATAAGGCCAGGGTTCCGTTCTGGGAGGGGAGAACTAGCTTCAAAAAGAAAAAAATCCACAACAGTATATATGCATTGTCTGTCATCCAAGTTATTTTTTTCAGGGAATAGTATTTAAAAACAGTTTTTATGTGAGTACTCTTTATCTACTTGGAACAAACTATCAGAAGCTCGAAATTGTAGTGATAAATTCTTGTATCAAATGTTAATGCATCTTGTTTAACCCAAATGGTGTGTATTTCTCCTCTTAAGTGCAGATCTTTTCTATGGGGTGTAACTTAGAGATATTTATGCCCTGCAAACCTTTACAGTCTTGGTATTTTTGCAGGAGGAAGGCAGTCTGGAGCAGTGTTGTATAATACATTTGGAGTCATGGGGAAATCAAGAGACACAGAGAGAGGTGGATTGCTTGCATCGAATAACTCTTCAGATTCCCCAACTGGTAGTGGTTATAATACTGATGTGTCTGAAGACAACCTCCCTTGTGATAGAATAAGTCCTTCTTCAGATATTAATGGAAATTCAGTTTCAGACGAGCAGGTATGTCTTTCACCTTTTGTAAGATCTCCTGGCTTTGCCTTGGGAGACTTACTTGACATCATTAGTTTATTTTTCTTTGCCTAAATGCACATGAAACAATTTTTTTATGGTATGGTAGTGCTTTTCAGTGTAATAATTTTGGAAAACAATTTCACTTTTGACTTTGTGTTTCCTCTTTTTTAAGGATGAAGGTGTTGAATCTGATGATCTAAAAAAAGATATACCCTTGATGCCTCCTCCCCCTGACTCTTGCAGCATGAAGTTAACAATCAAAGAAATTTGGTTTAGCTTTGCAGCTCCAACCAATGTGCGCTCTCCAGCCCATATATATTCAAGGTATACTTTTATCTGGTTTAAAAGAAAAAAAAAATGGTACTTCTGCCTTGTTAAATTTCAGTTGTGTTTGGTAGATTCTGAATGTAATTTCAATAAATTTTGAAACTTCTCTGGAAATTAAAATTTTGGATTATATATTTATCACAGTAACTCTTTCTTCAGTTATATATTGTTGTAATTTATGTGGAAGTGTTGCTAGAAAACTTTTAGCTAGATGCAATTAAAAGAAGAAAAGGAAGATTTAAAAAACCCAAACCAAACAAAAACCCCTCACTAAAAGCTTCTGGTGAGATGGAAATGTATGAAGGAGAAAGGGGAGGATATTTCTTTTGCACTATGAATTTCAGTATAAATGTTTGTTAAGATAGTTTTTCATATGGTGAATGTAGAATAAGCCAAATATGTAAATCTGTCAGCAGTTTAAGGTCAGTATAGAGCTATAAATAAGAAAATATTCCGGTATTCTTACCTCAGCCCTTCAGCAACAGTCCTTTATGAGGGGTTAGTAACAGTTAATGTGGGAGTCAGTCAGTGATGGCAATTTCAAACTGTATGATTTCAGTAGGGAATACCAATGGGAAAAGGAAGGAATAGCAGTAGCAAAAGTGGATGGAATCATGAGCATGTGACTAAATGACTAAAACAAAAACTGCCTTAGGTACTTGTAATGGTTTTGACTCTAAACCACCACAGGTACCTTTTGCCAGCTTTCACCTTCAGGGCAATAGATCTTTGTTTATTACTTTGCATCAATGTTCCACCTGTTTGACTGTCATTCATAACAGCACTGGAAAAATCTTGCTAATTACTGCTGCTGCCTGTGAATCCTAATTCTCTTTATTTTTCCTCACAGGCAGCTGAACCTCCTGAGCACTGCAACACCTGCAGTTGGTGCTTGGCTTGTTCCTATTGACCAGGTGAAATCGTCATTAAACAAACTCGAAACCGAAGGGACCCTGCGGATCTGTGCTGTCATGGGCTGCATTATGACAGAGGCTCTAGAGGTGAATTGTAAAATCCATAGGCTTATCAGGACAGAACAGTGCAATAAGGAATATATACTGTTTGGAATTCTGGGTATTTTCACTGACAAACTTACAGCACCTCTTGTGAACCTTTAGCTCCAGAACTGGTCACAAGAATTCACTGCACAGTCCCAGTAAATTTCAGAATAAAAAATAGGTGTTACTAGTGAGGAAGCCTTGTGCTTCTTACTCCCCAGAGTAAGAAATATGAAAGTAGTAAGAAATATGAAAGTAGTAAGAAATATGGCTGTAGTGCCTGGTAATGAAATATTTTTGTCTACTGTTTGTTTGGTTGGCACCATCTAGTGGGAAGATTTCAAGGTGGTGCCCATTGTTGAGGTTGTCTTGCACTGAAAAATTGATGCGTGAGGCTAGTTTTCTGCTGTACTCAAAAGTCATCCTTTGCAGCAGTCTCTTATTCATACCTCCCTTCCTATTTTTTTCTTACCTTTTTTCTAGCATTAAACCAAATTACAAAAATGCCTGTTTTGTCTTCAAATAAATAGTTTCTTTGAAAATCTCAGCTAGCTTTGCATATATGTCTGTTAGTCCAGAAGTCTGCTATTTGTATCCAGGCTTTTGTTTTATTGCTTCATATAAACAGATAAGCATCAAGTATGATTTTTCACATACACTGTTGAAAGTAAGGTGAGTATCCATGTGGCAAATCTTTGTTTAAAATGGGTTTAGAGTTTGTTGTATCACGGGTGAAATCCTGTCATTTGTGCTCATGCTCTGTTTGCAAGGATGTTCCTATGCTGAAAATTGTTTTATTTTATTCTAGAATAAAAGTGTGCACTTCCCTCTGAGAAGCAAGTACAACAGGCTTACCAAAGTGGCTCGTTTCTTGCAAGAAAATCCTTCTTGTTTACTGTGTAATATATTGCACCATTACCTTCATCAAGCAAATTACTCCATTATTGAGGATGCCACCATGGTGAGTTACCCTGTAAAACTGGAAATAGCTCAGTCTTTTAGTTTCAAATGTACCAATACTACTGTCTTAAATTTGGTAACAGTTTAAGGAAAGTTAACAGGCAAGGAAATATAACCCAAACTCCTATATATCTTCAAAATGATAAGTAGATATGGCTTCTCTCATGTTGTTTGCTTTCACATCTACCATTTTTTGTTGTGGCCTGTATATATGCATAATGTTTATCAAGCTGTTTTATTAGTAAATACATGACAAATCATAAACCAAACAAGCATGCCTTTAAAATTATTAATGGCCTTTTCTATCAGATTTCATTGCCTCTTTATCAGATTTCACTCGCCTTTTTATCAGATTTCATTTTTCATGGTTTTAAAATTGAATAAATCCCAAGTTTGTTAAGGCAAGTGCATGAACCATTTAGCTCATTCGAGATGCTCTCCTTGGAACTAGTTTTCATGTCTTGTAGAAATACTTGGATAATGCAGACAGTGTAAGGAAGGAACTAGAATTGCACAAACTTCAAGGCTTGAGAATCATGATGCCTTTAGAATGTAAATGCCTAGATTGTAGTGGGAAATAGTTGTTTGAACAAACATTAGGCATAAGGAGGAGTGTTTATTCCTGATTTTGTGTCATTTCCATAATCCAATTCCACAGCTGTCAGCTTTAAACACTCTGGTTTTCAACATGATTCTGTGACATTCAGCTGAGAGCCCAGTGATCAGAAATAGCACAGTTTGTGGTGGAAATAGCACTGTTTGAATTACGGTCAAAATAACAAGATTTTTTTTTTTCTTTAGGACAATTCAGTGATGTAATCAAAACAATCCCTATTTTTGGCCTCAAATTTATGTTCTTAAAATACTACTTACCAACAATGGGAGAAACCATCATCTTTTCAATTTCAGTTTTGTTTCTACAGTCAGCCTAGCGTTGCTATGAATTTTAGCCTGTAGTTCAGAGCCTTATAATTACTTAAGTACTTCTATATTAACAAACCTGTTTCCTGTTGTTTATTTTTGGCTCCTCAGGTCATGTAGATAAATGTATCTACTATGTTCAATGAAGCTGTAATTTTTATCTCTCAGCTCTTTGGCTTCTTCTGTCTGAATTACCGTGGCGTGGTGCCAGCATATTTGTCATAAATCTCTTGAGCACAAAGACTTAAGGGAGCTTTGACTTTTTTTTTCCCTCCAAGTTTACTTCAAAATGCTGTGATATAAATTTTAATTTATCTTTTTTTTTTTTTTTAAGAGTGATGGCCTTCCTGCCTTAGTGACTTTAAAGAAAGGTCTAGTTGCCTTAGCAAGGCAGTGGATGAAGTTCATTGTGGTAACCCCAGCCTTTAAAGGAGTCAGCTTGCACAGACCAACCCAGCCAGTGAAACTGCAGCCAAATGCCTGCCATGAGCATGAGGATGGACTTGGATTAGACAATGGAGGGGGTCTTCAGAGTGACACAAGTGCTGATGGAGCAGAATTTGAATTTGATGCAGGTACTTTTGTGTTCTTCTGCTTCCATAAAAAATTCATGGAGACAAGTAGATCCTCTCAGAGCATTTGTAATTTCTTTAGTTTTAATGCTTGAATACATTATGGTTTTCATTTTTTAGAATTATCAAGCTTCTTTTTTAAAATCATCTTCATTCTGAAGCTGCTGCTACCAATTATAATTATAGTATTACAATAATTAGTACTTGTTCAGGGAAAAACAAAACAGGAGACCTCACTTTCTCCACATGCTTTGTCTTGTTATTTCCTGCACAAAACACATCAACCTAATTATCTACTACCTTGGAATTAGGATTTTTTTGTGCAGGGTCTGACCTTTGTTAAGAGTTGTAAGATGCAATTCTAATGAATTCTTCCAGGCATAGCTTTAAACCTACCCTCTTATTTGTTCTTTGTGAAGACATTTTCTCTTCTTTTTATTCTCCCCCCTCATTTTTACTACTTAAATGGTAAATTTCTATTGTTGTCTTACATGTTCCCAATTTGAAATAAGCTGCTGATTTAGCTTTGTTTTTGATCTATATCAAAGCATTTAGGTTTGTATTTGATATAGAGCTGGCGTAAGACCTGCAGAAAGGAGGGGCATAAATAGATACATGTTGTTGGAGCACTCTTTTTTTATTGAGTTCACTTAGTCATTTACATTAACTGAGGAAAAAGTAGTTTCAAAAATCAGGAGGAGAATCTGCTTTTAGTTAAAAGCCTGGCAGCAGTTATCAGCTTAAAGAGAGCAAACTCAAAGATCTTTCTGTGTGAAACTTGAATGTAATCATACAATATGATGGAAGTTTTTACTCCCTTCTCTAAAATATCTGCTTTGGTTCAGCAGAAACACTTGGATTATCAAACCAAATGCAGTAGGCCCATGTCTGAAGTTTTCTCATTTGTCTTAACATTGCCTAGACAGCTGTGTGTAGGTGTGTGTCAGAATTTGGAAGTTCATGACTGCCTGTAAATAAATGTGCCTAAAAATAGATAATCTTGGTTCCCCATATATATATAAAAATGAGGAAAAATGGTTTTACTTGGTTCCAGCCACTGTCAGTGAGCACACGATGCTCTTGGAAGGAACAGCCAACCGCCCTCCCCCAGCCAGCGGCTCCTCTGGGCCTGTCACTGGTGCTGAGATCATGAGGAAGTTATCCAAGACTCACACTCACAGTGATTCTGTTCTGAAAATAAAGGTGAGTTTCTAGCGCCGTGCATGGGGGGGGGGGGGAAGGTGTTCTGTAGCAGCTCTGTTGGCTGCAGATGAATAATCACATGTCTAAAAAGGAACTATAAGTGTAACACATGGAAGGTATCCTCCTGACCTTATAAAAGTGATGCTCCATCAGTTAACTTATATTCTGCATCTGTTCTTTATTGTTTTTCTTGTCAATTAACGTGAGAGACATGCTTAAAGCAATATATATGTGCATCCCTTAAGGATATGCCTAAACCTTTGTGTGTTTTCATCTATTTAGGGAAGCAGAGACGAGGATTTAACTATCACAGTACCAAACCTAAGACTGACAAAGCTTTTCAATAACTTGTAGTACAATTATTGTGTTCCAATCTCATATTCAGACCGAATGTCCCTTCCTTTTTGCAGTTTACACAGTGCTTCACTGCTTTCTTTGCTTTCTTTGCTTTCTCCCCAAAGGGCATACATCCCTATCATTCCTTGAGTTACACTAGTGGAGACACAGCTACGGATTCCCCGGTGCACGTTGGCCGCTCTGGAATGGCCGTCAAGGAAAGTCCAAGGAAAGAGAGTCTGCTCAGCTACCTGACTGGGAGTTTTCCAAGCCTGCACAACCTTCTGGAAGGGACTCCTCAAAGAAGTACAGCTGCAGTTAAAAGCAGTTCTTTAACAAGAACAGGTATGATGTAGCCTATGTAAGCTAAAGGGGTTATTGATTTGATTTTAATGATTTAAAAGAAGTACTATATTGTCACTATGAAATATCATGTCTGTTTAAAGTCCCACCTCCTTCCTCCTTTCCTCCAAATAAGAATCACAGTTTTTATTAACAGTTCTTAGACATTGATGATACCATTTCCTAGAAGCAAACAGCAAGTGCATCAGGTTGGGAAAAGAAGTTATAACTAATAAAATACATAAAATATTTTCCCTTTCCTTACCTTTAATTTTTGAGTTTATTACATAATTACTTAAGTGAGCCTTTTTGAAGGAATAAAGAAACATAGTCATCATTCTGTATTTGTAACTTTTTCTCGATCTTGTAGGTAGCTCAAAAAGTGGACTAAAACTAATATTCCAGTAACTTAGTTTGCATTTAATAATTTGCAGATTTTTAGTAATGGTCTTTTGAACAAATGAGTTAGAAGTTTGAAATGCATATATTGAAATTTTTATCTTCCATGTTATTGTTCAGTGTGTTATTATCTGTTTTTCTTCATATGTAAATTATAAGTTTGATACTGTATTTTCTCTAAAACCTCTCTCCTTTGCTGTCAGGGACTGAAATATTGTTCAGAAAAAAAGGTATTTTGGTTTCTTAATGACTCCTCTCCTTTAATTCGTGGTAGAGACAAACAAGTGCAAAGACACTTGTAGTGCAACATCCACCAGTGTCATAGTGTAACTTCTGTGGTAGCAGCTGTAGTGCTGTCTGACAAGTAATTTAGTGGAATAAACCTTGAGAATTAGGCTTCCTTTTGTAGTAAATAGATGTTGTGAGTAAAATTGTGCTGTGTTCCTTGGTTTTGCTGACTTTGTTACAACAAATTCTAAAGCTCCTGATTTATCCATGTAGGAAACACCATGGCCACAGACATGTTGTCTGAGCATCCCTTGCTGTCTGAACCATCTTCTGTGAGTTTCTATAACTGGATGTCAAATGCTGTGGGCAACAGAGGAAGTGTGGTGCAGGAAAGTCCTGCCACTAAGTCTGGACACAACAGTCTTCCAACAGGTATTGCTAATTACAGCTGAATTGAAGAGGTGATTTTTTTGGGGGGTTGGCTGGTCCTGTGTTTGCCACATTCTTTTGAAAGTAACTGAGCAAGTGACTTGTGTTCAACAGAACTTAATCATTTCAAAATGCTACTTGTGGGACTTCTCAGCAAAGCAGAAAATGAAAAATTGTGATTTAAGCAAAACTGTTGTTTTCATTTCCCTCACCCTGCCTCCAAAATTTCGCTTTTTCTTATATTTGGAACTCTAAGTGTAGCTTCCAAAACCATATGTAGGTGCCAAAAGCTAAGCCATAAAATCATCATCTGTTGCAGAGTTCCTTGGATTTTGTTGGCTACTTTTAATCTAATTTGCCTATGCCTTTTTTTTTTTTGTAGTTTGTACATTGGAATTCTTCCTCTTTCTCAGTTCAATTTTGAGACCAAACATAAACATTATTTTGAGACTAAACATAAACATTACTGTGAGAGTAATTTAGGAATGGGAATTATTAACTGGTGTAAGGGAATGGAGGAAAAAATATATTACTGGAAGTCTTATATATATTAAAGAAACAGATGTGTAACAACTTATTGCAGCTTATTTGTTATTCTTGTAAACCTGTCATCATTCATAAAATTCAAATGTGTGTCTTAATTTTCTTTATTCACTAACACTGTTAATAATACTTACTTTTCTTTTTCACTAACACTGTTTCAGGAATATCAGACTGTTTGTTTATCCTAAATACCACTTTTGTGAGGTTACAGACCTGACTGTGTCTCTGATTTTCTCTATGTGTGCAGGTGTTAATCTTGCTGAATTAATGGAGTTGGTGGTGATAAAATTTGCTGTGGTGTTAGTGTTCCATGGGTATTTATTTTTCAGGTGTGGCACCCAATCTTCCTACTATCCCTTCTGCTTCAGACTTCAACACAGTGTTGTCCAGTGACCAGAACACCCTGGATGGCACCCACTCGCAGCACAGCACCAGTCAGGATGACATTGCAGGTGTGGAAGAGGGTAACCAGGGGTTTCCTGCTGTCCAGCTGGCAGATGCACAGGTAACTGGGGTTGCACATCAACAAATGGTGGAGCAAGAATATAGGAATAATCTAGACTGTCGGAACTAAATCAGTGGGTTTTGGTTTGCAGGTTGTTTTCAAACCTCTCCTAAGTTACACGGGAATTCAGTCTCAGGATGCAATGCCCCTCTGCTACAGAATGTACTTTGGAGAGTACCTCTCCTTCTCAGGAACTCTGGACTGCCTCAGAGCAGATATTGTTGATTCAGACACAGCAAAGGAAAGGAAAAGCAAGCGAGCCCGAAGGTATGTTGTGAGATACTTGAAAATATGTATATTGGTTAAAGAGCACAAGTTACGTTTTTCATGATGATACAGAATTCCAAAGCATTTCCCCAGAACAAGGAGCAGCCTTTATTCTTTTAATCTTACATCTTGTCTTCCTTTTAGAATATGTTTTTAATCTTTCTGTGGAATAGTGTAGGAATTGTAAGTATTGGAATCTCAGCTGCTTTTGAAAATTGGAGACTGGGGAAGGGAGAGCTGGTGGGAATAATAGTGGAGGAAATTCCAGTGGCTATTAAATGATGCTTTACAATTAATCCTGTAAATGATGTTAGTTTCTGTGTAAATGCTGAATCTTCCCCTAGGCCAATTTTGGGCAAGGCTTTAGGATATGATGGAATGATTGCATGCCAAACTAAGTTTCACAGAACTGAATGATTGCTATGTCAGTAGCACACAGTATGAAGCTGTAAAAGTTCATTTTATTATATTTAGAACTATGGTAAGAAGGTGATATCCTAAGAGAAATAAAAGGCTGTGTAAAAAACATGTGACTTTCACTTGCATAAAAAGAAATAAAGCAGTAACTTGTACCATTTTTTTTTTCCTTAGGCAAGGAGCTGTCAATCTTCCTCCTCTGGAATTCAAACCAGCTTTGATGTTGGAAACTTTCAGTATTAGTGCTGTTGTGATGGAGAAGTCCATGTGCACACCTCATAACTCCACCAATGCCCTCTCCTTCCACGACTTGAACAAACGCTATTACAACACCTTCCACTGCAATTTCACCATTTCCTGCCAATCCATCAGCCAGCACGTGGACATGGCGCTGGTTCGGCTCATCCATCAGTTCAGCACCATGATTGATGACATCAAAGCCACACAGACAGACATCAAGCTTAGCAGATACACAGCTGGATCAGCCTCTCCCACTCCCACCTTCAAAACCCGCAAGCACAGAGACTTCCGCTCCTCCGACTTCAGCCGCAGCTCCCGAGGGAGCCTCAACGGGGTCAACAGAGTGAACAACACCAAGAGCAAACGGACAAACAACGAGAACAACAAAAAAGAGTCTCGGAACAAGAATTCCCTGGGGAGGTCAGAACGAAGGACTTCCAAAGTGTCCAGGAAAGGGTCAAAAGATGTAGTTGACCACGTGACTATTCACATGGATGACTCGGACTCTATTACCGTGTCGGAACAGAGCGAACCTTCTGCTGAGTGCTGGCAGAACATGTATAAGCTGTTGAACTTCTACTCGCTCATTTCTGATCCAACTGGGATTTTAGAAAAGTCTTCTGAAACTTTTGGGCCAACAGGTAATCCGAGGAATTAAGAGCATGTGCTTTTGCTCAAATGTGTTCTTCTAAAGCTTGATCATAACTCAGTTTTTGGAAGTTACCCACCCCATCAAACTTGGATCAGAGGGGTTAAAGTGGTGAGGATGAGGGGGAGCTTGTAATTAATTCACCAAGATGGTGTACAAATGAAAAGTTTTAACTTTTCTCACTAATCGTGTAGTGCGGATTGAGTTTGTTCCTTCCAAGGTGCTGTTTTGTTTTCAAGGGACTACTGGAAATTAGTATATTACCATTCTGTGAAAATTTCTGCCTTGAGAATGACTGACAGTAAAAAAAGTAATCTGTGAACCTGGCTGTGAGAGAAAGAAAGATGAAATACTGATTTTGGTAAAGTCCCACAAAGGTTACAGGTGCTTGGGTCATAATTTCAGCCAAAGCTTTGAGATCTGGCATAATCATTGCTCTCTATTTCCGACGTGTTTTAGCACAGCAGAGTAAATTTGAGAGCTGACAGCATCGTTCTTTTTGTTGGCAAACTTGGGCTGCTATGAATATACATAAGAACATATCTATGAATAGTAATGAAATCACATCACTCATTATTGTCCCCATCGTGCCTTGGGGACGTGCTTCGGTTCACTTGGCGTGGCGTTAGGGTGGAAGGAGCGAGGCACAGGTGATTTGCCTAACGCGATCCTCGGTTTCAAATACAAATATAAATCAGCTGTGCCAAGGATTTATGGTGAATAATTCCTTAAATAACTCTTGGTGTTGCAGGTGTTCGAAGCCCGACCGACCCCACCTGCAGAGTGGTGTTTGAGAACGAGCAGGAGAATGGCAGGAAGCGCAGCCTGGTGACGTCGGAGCCGCAGCACGTGACCCTCATAGTCTTTGGGATAGGCATGGTGAACAGGACCCACCTGGAGGCAGACATTGGGGGGCTGACCATGGAGTCTGAACTGAAGAGGATCCATGGCAGTTTCACCCTGAAAGAGAAAATGAAAGGTGGGATGAGCTACAGTGTTCTCTGTAATTTAAATGCACTGCCAGCTTTGCATGTTATGTGCGTGTGTAATATGTGTGGTGGTAGTATAATAATGTGCAATAAGTTCTTTTAAAAGCTTAGTAGGGTGCTGAAGGATTTTAAAAGGATGCAAGATTTTCAGAAAATGCCATGGAGGAAATTCTGTTGGAAGATATTAAAACATAGTCACTCCTTTCATTTTCTCGTCACAATTTAAATTTGATATTACTTAACATGAAAAAACTACTTTAACTGTAATTTTTCAATTAATTTCCTGCTACTATGTTTTTGCAAGCAGTAGGCATACCTGGAAGTATTTTACTGAATGAAATGCTGTTAAATACCTTTTTTTCTTAAAGATGTACTACATCAAAAGATGACTGAGACATGTGCCACTGCTCACATAGGAGGTGTCAATATTGTCCTGCTGGAGGGAATTACCCCAAATATCCAGTAAGTAGGAAACCTGACAATTTAAAATTGTTCAAGTGCAGAGAAGTGAGTTTGTGTGGTGTTTCTCTTAAGCTTCTAATTGTTTTTGAAATGTATAGGTTCAAACCATGTAAGATTTTTAGGGAGTAGTTAACTTACTGATGCTGATTATTCCCGTTTAAAATCTATAGTGTTTCTTTAATAGATATCTTTTTGAACTCCCATCATACTCCATTCTTCATGTTATTTTTACACTTCAGATATGCCTTTTCCACCCTTTATATAATGGACACAACTTGGCAGGGGAGGGGGAGAGAATCACTTCTTGTGCATGGGTGTCATGAATGACTTGCTCAGCATCCACATTGTTTTTGGGTTTGGTTTCTTTTTTTGCCAGGCTCACAAGCTCCAATAGGCCACGCATTATTTTTCTTTGTTCCTAGCTGAACTTCTTTCTGTTTGAATTGCAGAACAGCTGAACCACAACTCTTTGTTGTAGATCATTCTCACACAGTTTGGGTATTAGCTGGGTAACCCCCAGTATGTGATCTGGTTTTAGAATATGAATGTTGTAGGAAAGGGGCTAAGTAACATGACTTGAGTCTCTCTCTCTCTCTCCCTTGAATTCCTGGTTTGTTTGGAAGATGCTACAAAGAACTTAAAATATAGAGAATTTTATGATTTCCTCAGCCTAATTGCTTCCAATAAAAGTGTTTCAGAGGCATAAATAAGAGTTTTAATCAGACAGTCATGAAGGGTTTCTGAAAGTGACTGAGGCCCTTCACATCTGCTTTACATCATCATCTTACTGAGCTTCCATATAGGGAGGGTACAAAAGGAAAAGGGGAAATACTGATACATCTTAAAAGCAACAAGAGCAAACAACAAACCTGAACAAAACCAAACCCTTCACCTTGGTAAATTTGAAAATAAATGTCATATTGTGGGTTACAAGTAATTAACTGACTAATTTTGCATGGATGTTTATTCTTTATTTGCTTTTTTTTTGTTTTTCTTGCTTTCTCTTCAACCTTCATCTGTAGACTGGAGGATTTTCCCACATCTCCTACAAGCACAGCCAAACAAGAGTTTCTGTATGTCATACTATTATATTTAATAGTCTTGCAATTAACTCTGTGTCGTGTAGCTAATGGCTGCATTCCTACTGTGTGTGATTGTGTAGGAAGATGTTGCTTGAATACATTTTAGTTTAGCATTAGTATTACCTAGATAAGCTTTTAATGTAGCCTGCTAAATATCTGTCCAAACAGGCCCTTATAAATGTTAACAATCAAACTGTGGGGGCTTAAAACTCTGCCTGTGCTTTTACTGCTAATGAAGGTGACCCTCTTCATGTCCCCCAGATCTCTGTATGTGGGTGCTGGTCTCCCTCACAGAAGATGCAGTGTCTTCTTTGTATATTCAAGTATTGTGATAATACAGGATTAACTTTTAAATGTCCTTATAGAAGGTAGCTCTGGAAGGAGAGGTGATGAACTGTAAAACTGCAAGTGATGTAGAGAAAATATTGGGATCTGTGTTCCTCTTTGTCTGGGAGCAACATTAAACCAGCAGAGAAGGAAGTACTTTTGTTCTTAGTACATCACTGAGCAGTTGAATTCATTGCCTTATGATGTGGTTAACAAAAGTATAAATGATTAAAAGGATTGCATAAATCCATGGAGGATAGGTCTGGTGGTGAGTCATGAATGCTGGAATTAAGAGAAGAATCACTTTATTCAAATCTCAAGTATCTGCTACTGCCTGAGTTTTCAACTGACTCTGTAATAGTTCCTGTGTGTTATGGACCTCCTGCTGACCTTTTTCTCCCTCCCTTCTTATAACATTCCCAAAAATCTTTTAAGTGGTGGCCTTGTAGTCAGTTCTGTAATGGGACAAATACTTTTTTTCACGAGTTTGTCTGGAGAGTGATTACTCAAGGAATTGATGTGAGAACATAGAATTCTTTCAGAAAGCATTGCTGGCATATAACTTAAATACTGATTAATGATTTTAATAATATATAACCAGATCTGTCATAGGCATATCATTGTAGGTAGGCAAACTGTAGATAATTCATGTGCAGTCCTCAATCCAAATAAATGTATAGCCAGACAGTCATTCCACATTTCATTCTGTCATGGAAGTAGTTTTTTTGCGGGCAAGCAACAGTGAAATTAATTTGTTGCATGAAATATGGAAATATCTTAGCAGAAAAGCACAGTTAATCTTGCTGAAATATTTTTGTCTTGCAACATCTATGTTGGTGTAACTTTTTTTAATTAAGAAAATGTTTTAAAATGGTTTGAATGTAGTAGTATTTTGTGTTATAGATGGGGATGGAAATGTATTCTTGATTGGCCTCACAACAGTTGAGCCAGAATGGTAGCAGGAAGAGAGCAGGAAATAAGCAAATATGAAGAGAGAAATAATTAGAGATGGAGTAAAATAAGTCTGGAGTTTTCTTAATTAAGGTTTATTTGTATAATGTTTTTCTGAAAATAGTTGTGAATGAAGATTTGTTTCCTCCTCCATATTTGTGTAAATTCTTCATGTATTTTGAAATCATTTCTACTTGAGTCTGCCCTAAAAAATTATCCATAACCACTTCAGGTCACTTGTAGCCCTTGCATAGCTGTGAAAATCTGAGGCTGTTCCTTGAGCTTCAGTCAATGGATCTGCTGTTGATAGGCCTGTGGTAGCCTTACAGTGCTGTTTATTTTTTTATTATAAGCAGAAGGATGATATCTTTTTTTTTTACACCAGGGAGTAAAATTCGTAGAATACTGTAGCTTCCACCACGAAACCCAGTTGCCTGGGGAACAATTTAAATTGTGATACTAAAAGTATTTTAGTGACGCTCCTTAAAATATAGTATTTCAGAAACTTGCATGTAATGTTGCAGTTTTATAGAGTCTGTTTTTCAGCCATTTGAGCTGATGTACTGCATCTTCACAGCTACAATGTCCTTCTCTTTGAGGCTGTAATATTGTGTTGGCTGCTTAAAATACTTCCATTGGGTAACCCTCCAGGAATTGACCACAGATGGGAAACATTAATGTGTTACCCCTGTAATCTTTTTTAATAGGACCTTAGTGAATTCTGCTATGCCAAAATTTCATTTTGACAAAAAAACCTGTCAGTTCTGTGCAGTTGTATTTTTATCTTGGGTAACCATTGTGAACCATATCCTCCTCAACATTAAAATAAAGTTTAGACAATATATTTTGGAATAGCGTGTTTGAATTAATCAGCAGTATTAATTCACAAATCCATTTATCACTTGCTGTGTATTGGATGTTAAGTGAGCATTTCCTCCATTGACCTATTTGGATGCTAAAATGAAATTCTGCTAAGTCTTCTTACAAAAAGGATGATTTGAGAGTATTCCTGAAAAGGAGTTGAAATGGAAGGCTCTTCTTTGTTTCTGTGTGTGCAAATTTGTCTGTCTAGTGTGTATGCACTGGGACCATCTTACTTTGTGCAAGAGTAACAGTTTAACAGGTATTTTTGCAATGCATGACTTGTAGTTCTCTTAAACATAGCATAGTTGTTTGTGGCATGTAGTGCATCTGTGTGTGTCAAGTGAAAGTAAAAGGAATGTGTATCGAGTTTATAAACAAAATGACTTATGGTAACACTTAAAAACTCATTTTAACCTAAAACTGTAGCCGCTTGGAAAGACATGCAAATAACTCCTCTTCCCTTTCTCCGTTAGGACTGTCGTGAAGTGCAGCATTGCCAAATCCCAGGCCCTCTACAGTGCCCAGAGAGGGCTGAAAACAAACAATGCTGCCGTGGTGAAGGTTGGAGCCATCAGCATCAACATCCCCCAGCACCCAGCCACGCTGCACAGCATGATGGTGCGCAGCTCCCACCAGCTCTCCAAGCAGATCTCCGACCTCATCCGCCAGCCCTCCACCGCGTGAGTGCTCCCTGGATGGCACTTCCAAAGCCTGCTGGTGGCCACCCAGTGCTACTTGTGTGGGACAGTCAGGCTACTCATATATCCCTGATAGCACAACAAAAAGGGTTTTCTGCTCTTTGTCTTGGCAAACAGGCCCCAGCCGACCAAAGAAGACGTCGCGACCCCTTTGCCCTCTGAAAAGACTCCAACGAGTATTAATCAAACGCCGGTCGAAACAAATGAATTCCCACAGCTGCCAGAAGGCTTGGAGAAGAAACCCATAGTGCTCAAGTTCAGTGCCATGATAGATGGTATAGCTATTGGAGCAGCGCTCCTGCCCTCTCTGAAGGCGGAATATAAGATGGGAAGAATGAGGAGTCATGGAATGACAGGTAACAGTTCTCTGAAACTTTAGAAACATTATTGCTTTTAGTTTGCCCTTCCGATAAGCATCCAAGAGCACTCAGTGTTTCTGCTGGAATTATAGCTAGAGCTTTGAATCTGTGGCTAGCAGCTTATTTTTTTAACGTGGACTTCAATCAGGGGCTATGTAGAGAACTTACATTGTGGTTGTTATACACAATTGCCAGAGGGATAATGCAAGAGCAGATGAAGATGTGTACATTCCTTTATAGCTTCCTCCCAGGAAGCTTCCCCCTGGCTGCTAAAATCAGTTTATGATCATTGATTAATTAAATTCTGATTCATAAGTCTATTTGAGAATACTTTTATAGGGCTTCACTACACCTGAGGTGGTTTGTATGACTCCCTATGACTCCAGTTTGTATGACTTCACTCTCCATCTAATTACAGTGAAGTCTTCATTTTCTTTAAAAACAAAGAAAACCCAGAGTCATTTGGGTGGATATTTATAGCTCTTTAGGTCTCTGCACTTCAGTAACATTTTAAATATTTTATTTTTGTATTAATTCCAAAAGTGTTTTTAAATTTAAGGATAAATAAAAGATCCTTTTGCCAGTTCATACCTTTTCTTTCCCCGCCTTCCTTTTACAGGTGCCCAAACCAGATTTAATTTCGAGCTTCCAAACCACAGACTGCGCTTCACTTCCAAAGTCTCTGCCACTGACATGTCAACCATTCCTCCTTCTGCAAGTCTCAACCTCCCTCCTGTCACTATGTCAGGGAAATATGTCATGGAAGAACACGACACTTACTCAGACCAAATTTGGAGCATAGATGAGCTACCTGCTAAGCAAGGCTACTACCTACAGGGCAACTACCTACGCTGTGTGGCTGAGGTAGGTGTTGTAAGACATTCTTGATAACTTGTTATTTCCACTCTGTTACACTTCTGTGTGTGCATCTTCATATTATTTTAATAATCTGCCTGCTCCAGAACTCTCAGGTTTACAGGTTGAATATAAACACTTAAAAAATTTAAAGAAAATTTAATTTTTTTATAGTGTGTCTTTTCATGATTAGACAGCTCCATAGACAGAAGCTATATATAACCTTAGTAAATGATATAAAATGTTCTATTCTATTCACAAGTTCTATTTGTGTACCAATTCTACAGTTAATTTTCACAGGGAGAAAAGTGATGCTGCTTCAAAGCAACCTACCTTGTGGGGGGAAAGTGGGGCTTTTTTACTTACTGTGATTCTTTAGTCAGAAAAATAGTCTAACAATTGAGACTTCTGATGTTTGTATCTTTATTAGAAGTGTAATTAGGTGCTATGTTATTTCCTGGCTGAAGAAAAGCCTTTGGGTCTTTGAATTTGTTCAGCTTGAAAAACTGAAGGGAGGGCCTGCCTAGCCAAGGCAAAAACCAAGTGCAACTAGTTAGAGAAAATGTCTGTATTTTAATTTTAGTTAAAAAATCTTAGTGGCAAATTTAAACAATCTTAGACAGACTCCAGTTCTTAGAAATACTCTTTTAAATTAGACTGGACACAGTAAGTTTACCATTGAAGATGCCAGTAAATTTGTTCACCTAAAGTGACTAGAATAATGTACTTTTAGAGGCTGGCTGCTAATTTCTGTTTTCTTCTGATAATGGATTTCTAGCTGTAATTAAGTAGCATTTCACATATTCCATGAACCTTAACCAAGTCCTGCATTTTATTGTCTAAATAAATTTAACCAAGAGAATTGACTTTAAAATTGCAATACAAAACTATATAATTGTCTTTTTTTATGCCAATAACTGTAGAATTGGACTTGAAAAGATGTGCCTGAAAACAAAAAATCCACTCTTTTGAAAACTTAAGTTTTGTTCTAAAATGTTCTATTTCTGCAGGTTGGCTCCTTTGAACATAATCTCACAACTGACCTTTTAAACCATTTGGTATTTGTGCAAAAAGTGTTCATGAAGGAAGTAAATGAAGTCATACAGAAGGTTTCAGGTAAGCAGAACACTTAAAACCAACTCTAAGTAAGAACCTTAAACCTTGTTTAATGGCAACATGATCTAACTCTCAGGATCAGCTCTTTATTTCAGAGACAGCATCATTTCACATCTAGAATTCCAGCAGCAAGAAGCAGAGCTGGAGTGTGAAATAATAACAGAGGTTCTGGAAATTATTCTAGTTCTGTCATAAACAAGACTTTTTATTGGGAAGCAGGATAATTTGGCATTCTGGACATTATTCTCTGTGTCTCTATCCATGACATGACCTTGGCTGGGTTACTTTCTCTATTCACTTTGTTCAGCTTTGTTTGATTGGAACACTTTTTGGGTTACCCTAAAAGGCTGTTACAGAAATATAGCTAATTTTTAGTGGAAAGATTCATCAATAATTGGAAACATTGTGAGGAAAGAAATGCTAAACAGTGGTATCTAAGTGAAAGGAGTGTCTATGTGTACATCTACCACCTATATATTTCTATATATGTATTTATATTCATGTATACATATGTAATAAACAAATATGCAGATTTAGATGATGTGCCCTCAAGGCAGTTAAAAGATACAGTGGAAGAAATGGAAAATGTCAGATTCCCTGAAGGACAAGAAGAAACAAATTTTAAACACCCTGATATTTGTTTCCTTCAAAAGATATTAGTATTGTGTAGTAAGAAAATGCTTAGGGGAAGAATAAACCCTCATCAGCTGTCATTATTCTATTAGAATATTTTTTATGGAGGAACATACAGTGGTAAACCATGAACCCTATATTAGATTTTACTACATTTCTTAGTCTCTGGAGTTTGATCTCCCCTGTGTTTTTATCCTGTGTTTTTATGTGAGGAATTTATTACCATTACTTGTTCTTTGGTTTTCTGGACTGTAAATTTGTGTGGCAAGTAGCAGCCTGATGGTTTTTGAAATGTGACTGTTACCTTCCATATTGGGGGAACTCACCAGGAATCAGCAATCCATGAGCTGGGTGCTGGATGCAGAACAATGGGGGCAGAAAACAGCTTTGTCCTTCTGCCATGGAGCAAAATAATTGACATGGCTTGAAAATACCAATTAGCGTAATATACTAGAGTGGTGTTTCTAATTCTGGTTTATGTTGCACTAAAATATTGTTTGCATATTATCCTTATATAAAAACTGAATAAGTACCAGTTATTTAAGGTGAAGTTGCACAGATTGAAAGCTATAGTAATTGCATCTTGAAGTTGAAGGCAGTGTTGATCAAAAGAAGAAAATTATCCAGATACAAAATGGAGTGATAAAAATTTACTGTTGTTGTTTGGGTTTTTTTTTTTAATTCATGACTTAACTGCCTATTCTTACCACCAAATAACTGTAATTAGAAGAATTGGCATGTATGGAGAGAATTAATGGCTTGGCTTTTTCCAGCAACAAGCTCTTCCTATAAACTAAGATGGAATATAGATCACATCTCAGGGAGAATTAAAACCAGGATTCCTCCTTCAAGTTAGGGCCTGTGGGGGTACCTAACTTGGGATGAAATGTGCCAGGATGAGGAATTAAACACAAAAATAAAATAACTGCAGAATACTCTTTCCTCCTCTCACTGGAAAATACTGATATAATTTCAGTTCTTCTTTTCATGCAGTTTGCATAGTATTTAGTCAAGTGTTCAATTTTTATTGTCAGATAATTAGGAATACATTGGTGCAGGGGGCAGATAATATATTTTGGAAAACTAGGTGTTACTCCTTACAGGCTTGGAGCCTTCCTATGGAAAGTTTCCCAGGAGGAAGGAACGTGACTCTCTCTGCCTTCCTTCTTAGTAGAGAGCTATTAATTGTACATAAGAAGATGAATCTGCACTGTTGTCTTCCATTCAACCTTCATCTGTTTGTATAGATCTTCAACTAATCACTGTTTAAAATGAGGCTTCCTTCACTTTCACCTTTTTGTATCTATTGGTTTTAAAATGTTTTGTTAAAACTCTGAAAGTGTATATTTAACGTGTACAGGAGGGGAGCAGCCGATACCTCTTTGGAATGAACATGATGGCACAACAGATGGAGACAAACCAAAAATTCTTCTTTACTCCTTGAGCCTGCAGTTTAAGGTAATCTTATGATGACAAAACAGTGGCCCTAGATGCTATTAGTGGCTTTTAGGTGTTTATCTCAAAGTTTATTGAATCAGGAATACTCTGCATGAAGAAAAAGACCTAAAGACCTTAAGTTTGGTTCCTGTAATCTTTTCAAGTGGGAAAAATGATTATGTCCTCTTTTTACTGCTGCACAGTGGAAAAGGGTTTTTATTGGTTTTGTTGGTGGTTTGTTTTATTTTCCTTCTCTTTATGTCCCCGAACCAGATGCTGATAACTTTGTACCTTCCTTATTCCTTAGGGAATTCAAGTGACAGCCACAACTCCCTCCATGCGCGCTGTGAGATTTGAAACTGGATTGATTGAACTTGAGCTCTCAAACAGACTGCAAACCAAAGCAATGCCTGGAAGCAGCAGCTACCTCAAACTGTTTGGGAAATGCCAGGTGGATTTAAATCTGGCACTAGGACAGATTGTTAAACATCAGGTCAGTGCTCAACATCTTTGCACGTGGTGTTCTTAGTAATGTGGGATTAAAAAAATACATAACCAAGCCAAGAGTTGTTTTACACTGCTGGTTCTTACCTGATCTGACTGTGGAGTGGGTATCAAATGTGTACATGCATATAAGAGATGGAAGGAGCAAGTATGGAGGTGTTGTTTTGGTTTTTTCCCCCATACTATTAATATCTTAGAACTTATTAGCCCTTTATAGCAGTAATAACCTTTCTGCTGAGTCCAACTCAAAATTTTTGTTGATATTGCTTTTATTTTTAGGGTATTTGAATGAAATAATAAGATCAGAGAAGACCCAAACATGGCTAGACCTACATTTTGACCTAGTTTGTCTGTCTTGGTTTGACAGTTGTACTTCTTGTATTCCTAAACCCACTTTTACGTAGAGTCACTGGTTCTCTGACATGGAAGTATTTTGTGATGCCTAGAAACAAATAGAAATCTTAAAACCTAGAAATCAACTGTCACAATAGAGGATCTGGATATATAAACAATTATTTTAGTTAACAGTTTATGATAAATAAGGAAAATAACACTGTGATTAGAATTTAATGCAAGAATATTGAATATCCTCAAATATTGAATATCCTCAAATAGCCTCCTCCTGGCTAGAGGAGAAAAAGGGGAAAAGAGAGATCTTAACTTGCTGTTTTCATTATTTCTTTTTCTCAATTCCCTGTCCCCTCCCTGCTCCAAACCTTTCCCTCATCCCATTTTTTTGAACATTTAAGGTTTATGAAGAAGCTGGCTCAGACTTTCATCAAGTTGCCTATTTCAAGACAAGAATTGGATTAAGAAATGCTCTAAGAGAAGAAATCAGTGGCTCATCAGACAGAGAAGCTGTGCTCATTACTCTGAACAGGCCAATTGTCTTTGCTCAGCCTGTGGCCTTTGATAGAGGTATTGAAGAGACAATTGCTACAGATTTGTCCTCATACTAAAGATTTTTTTTTTCTTGATTATTCAAAACTCGTATTTCATGTTAAGTTAAAGTGTTAAGTAGCTGAGAAGTTTGGGAGATCTACTCTATGCCAATGGGTTTATAATTCCAAACATTAAAAATTCTACTTGCTGAGGTGATTAGTTTGCAGATGGTTTGGAGGTAGTTGTAAATCTTCACAAAGGAATAATGCTTAAAGCAGCAACACCTTCTGTATTTTAATTTCAATGGTAAATCATCAGATTTATCCATCTTGTCCTTTGCAGCACCAGCCTGATCACTGCATCCTGAATGAGGGTCTCTCCATTGTTATACATCCACTGTCTTAAAGTAATGGAGAAGCTGAAAAAAAATTTAAACCCCCCACAACTTTATTGGTCAGTGTGCATTATTTTTTTTCTATGTGTTGATTTCAATGAAGCATTTCTGGTTTCCTCCTCAAGCTGTCCTGTTTTGGCTGAACTACAAGGCTGCTTATGACAACTGGAATGAACAGAGAATGGCTTTACATAAAGATATTCACATGGCCACAAAAGAAGTAGTAGATATGTTGCCTGGAATCCAACAAACCTCTGCACAGGCTTTTGGGACCCTGTTCCTTCAGCTGACTGTCAATGACTTAGGAATTTGCCTGCCCATCACAAACACACCTCAGGTAAGCAAAATTGACCCATCAGAAGTCTGTTAAAATATCTGTTTCTATGTGGTACATGGCTTTTATGTCCATAAATGTAATTTTTCTTCACACCAATACAAAAGACATAGACTGATAAATAGGCTAGTGGCATGGCTTGTAATTCTTCCTGTTTGTAGAAGAATTAGGTTATGTGTGTTTCAACTGGTTTATGTGCTTTGGGGTAATGTCATGGATTCTTGTTTATACCGTATATGAGCTGAGCACTTTGGAAAGGCCTTGAAAATGTTTCAGTGGAATATATTTCTTGAATGCTGCCATCACAAATTCCAATGAATTCTTTCTTTTTCATATGATTATAGATAAAGAAACTCTGAAAACTTGGCTTTAACTGGATGTTTTGACTCCTTTTTTTGATTGTTTAACAAGGAAAGAGAGTGTGAATAACTATTTGAGATATATATATATATCTGTTTTTCAAACAGTTTTATTTAGGAACTCAGACTGGGTTAGAAAAGATATTTAAAATGCAGTTTTGTGTTATTGTAGTACATGGTAAGTCTAATATGTTACACTAGATTATGTATTCTTTAGTGTGCAGTTAACTTTAATATAATTTCTCTATTAAAGTAATGGCTGCACAGTGCATTGTGCAGTTGTGTTAATGCAAATTGTTCTGTAAGGGAACATCGAACTGGGAATATTCTTAATGGGGAATAATTCCAGAACAGAAATGAATCATTTTAATGACGTAGAGGGAAATGGTCACGATACATAGAAATGTGAAGAAGTAGTGAGACCAAGAACCTGGAAGTCACAATGACATAACATTTTGGTTGTGAATGTTCTATATGGCAGCTGTGGACAAACCCAATGGTTCTTTATGCTCTTATGTGTTACAAATGATAGTAAATTATGAAAAATAATTCTGTCTTATTAATGGATCTTCATATACAAGGCTGGAAAATAATGAGTCAACCTGTGTATTTAAGACTGTATGTAATTGTAGATATCAAAACAAGCACAAAACAAATCACATAAAAATTAAAGCTACTTCTTGTCATGTTAATCAGCTCACATGTGACTCTTCATAAAGAAAAGAATGGATCCTGTGTTCTGTGGTCATGGGCCATATGGAGATACAAACAGAGGATCAGGTTTCCAGTATGGAAAGATAAATGTCATTTAATACATGTACAGTATCCCTTTGACATGGCACTGACCAGTGAATTCTCCCTGTGGTTTTCTTTTCCAGTCTAACCACACTGCAGATCTTGACACTGGCTCTGCTTTAGTCCTGACTATTGAGAGCACGTTAATCACTGCCTGCTCCTCAGAGTCTTTAGTTAGCAAAGGTCATTTTAAAAACTTCTGTATCCGCTTTGCTGATGGCTTTGAGACAAGTTGGGACGACTGGAAGCCAGAAATAAGAGGAGATCTCGTCATGAATGCATGTAAGTGGGTGGGATTTCATACTGGACAATACTATTTCAGATACAAATCCACTTTTGCCCTTCCCTTTGACTTTAAAAACTTCTGATCTTTCCCAAAAAACTTAAAGACTTTCTGAAACCAAAATAATATGGATCTAACACCTTGTATTCCTTTGTTTTCCTTTATTAATAAACTTTGTTACTTTATATCTCATTGTAATAATTTAAGTTCTGTCTGGGTGACGTTGGAAGAGTTGGATGTGTTGCTTTTATATAATTTCATAAGATCTCACTAAGTTTTTAATAGTTTAATACAGATTATTATAATTTTTATACATATCTATATTTCATTACAGTGAAAATTCTAGAATTTTTATGCAGTATTAAGTTGATATAAACTTGGATGTTACCAAGTAGATTCACTTCACTAAATAAAAAAAGTCATTCAATGGGAATTCAAACTAAATCTCCAATCCAACACCATTCATGCTTTAATTATAGAGGGCAAGAAACTGAGGGTGGGATTTGGAAGGGCTGGTCTAAAACTACTTTTACTGCCTCCCTAACCAGAGATTCTACTTTGTATCCTTCGTATAGGTGTTGTGCCAGATGGTACCTATGAGGTATGTTCTAGGACAACAGGACAAGCTGCAGCAGGTAATATGCCTCTTTTAATAAATCAAGTCCTATATAAATAACACATTCATAAAATATGACGTTTGAATCCTTTAACTGTGTTTTAATTTAATTGGTGGTTTGGGGGTTTTTTTTGTTTTGTTTTGTTTTGTTTTGTTTTGCTTAGTGTCTTGTTTTCCTGGTAAAATCCTCAGTGTTTTCATCTGTGTGACCTTTCCAAGCTGTTGTAGCTTTTGAGTCACATCAGCAACACTGGCTTCAGATTTTTACCTGCAGGAAAAGACAGAGTGTAGATGTGATTGTTCCTTGGTGGGAGAAAAATCAGCAATAGTTGCAATAACAGTAATGTCCTATTGCTTCCTGTCCTAGAGATTGCTAAATCTTCCAGCCCTTCTGGTGCTGAGACTTTGCACCCTGAACTCTCATTCCTCCCTTACCTTTTGCAGAGAAACCTGTATTTTTCCCAAACTCCCTCTCTTCCCAGTCTGAGTAGTTTGGACATTCTCCAGAGGCCTCAAAAATAGCTGGAAGTCTCTATATTGGTCACCATACCTGCTGCTTGTTTCTTTATCTCTTTGCCCAGTGGTTGCATCTGCAGTGTCTCCTGCTCCTGTAGTTTTGCTCCTTGTCCCTCACTTGCTTTTTTTGTGCTGAGGGAAAAAAAAAAAAAGAAACATATGCTCCAAAAATTAAAAAATTACCTCACATGGATTTGTGAATGATGACAAACAAGCTGAATCCATTTAGAAAGGAGACCAGTGTCTTCTGTAGTTCTGCTTAAGGCAAGTTCTGTATTTTGATGCTGAAAGGTAGCACTTGTTAGAAAAATCCTGGGAAGACAGGATATTCAGCAGGCACATTACACATATAAAAATCTTCCAGCATTGTTGTTCAAGACTTGAATAAATAGGTCAGCATTTGTACATACAGAAAGGTATTTGTTATTTTTCCTGCTGTTAGAAATTCTGTTTTGGAATAGTAATTTGGCTGCAATAAGTTGGAGGTGGTCTCTCCTTGTCATCAGCTTGGCTGAATGGAATATATTTTCATTGGTTCTACCTGTGTATATCACTTGCTAAAGGAAGACTAACTTCAGAGCTGGGAAGTATTTCCAGCAAGTGTTTCACTTGTGGAATATGTTTCTCTCAGAACAGGCAAAAAAGACAGTTCTTTGTAACTGACAAACACTGTCTTAGCTAATTAATACATAATTCAGTATAAGGGACTTTTTAAAAGAGGAAAAAGTGGTTAATTTTTTTAATTTTTTTCCCCCTCCCCAGAAAGTAGTAGTGCTGGAACCTGGACACTGAATGTGCTGTGGAAGATGTGTGGTATTGATGTCCACATGGATCCAAACATTGGGAAAAGACTGAACGCTTTGGGCAACACCCTCACGACACTGACAGGAGAGGAGGATATTGATGACATTGCTGACCTCAACTCTGTGAACATAGCTGACCTTTCAGATGAGGACGAGGTTGACACTATGTCTCCCACCATACATGCAGTAAGTGAATCAACCAAAATAAGTGCTACTAATTGGAAGAGCTGTGATGAAGTCTTCAGTCAAATGGAGAGATCTTAGTCTTGCCCCAAGTCTGGCGTGTTACTCCTTGTAGCTCATTTAAGTCTTGTTGCAAATCAAAAATGTGTGTCTGTGTTCTCTTACTCCTTATTTCAAAGGCAAGAAATCACAGATCATGTTTCTACTGATGTTCTGTGGAAATACTGATCTGGATTTGAAAATATGGAGACACAGCACATAACTTCAGATGCCTGAATTGTAAAAGCTGTGGCTGGATATAGGTTTTCTTCACAGGAGAGTAAATTATTGGCATGAGCAAACTAACAAAAAGTCTATTTTGGTACTTGTACACAATATGCTGCTGATCTTGCCTTTTGGTTTCACAACAAAACGTTTAATAAGATATTCCTTAATGTGTATCTTACGTGTCTCTTGCCTGCCAGCAGTGAAAACATCATCCCAGAGCACTAATGTTCCTGTTTGTTGTTTAGAAATCAGGTGGAGGAGGTTCCTTGTGTGGAGAGGCACCCAAGCTAACATTTGGGCAGCGGATTGTAAATCACCTGCTGGGCTTGAGCCCCCCAAACCACCGATACTCTGTTCCTGTAGAATATCTTTTGGGGTCAGCGAAGCGGGATTTTCTCCAGTCTAGCAGATCACATATGAAAGCAGGCAGGTCCTGCTCGTGGGGACATGTATGTAGTAGCTACAGTGTGTCTTAACTGAATGATGGGCTTTGGATCACTGGAAAAAATCCAATCCAATCCTTTGGAGATGAAACTTGATTCTTTTGCATGCACTAGTCCAAATTTGGAGGTGTGAAATTCACTTTGCCAATTGTTAAATTGTACTCGTGGCCCATTTTTGATGAAGGTGTTAATTAGACATTTATTTTAAACAGGAGATTGTGGATCACCGACGGCAGGGACCTTCCAGTATCCAGACTGGAGAACAGCGAGGAAGGAAATTCATGAAACGTTTGGTGGATATTAGAGAACTCAATGAGCAAGCTAAAGTTATTGATGACTTAAAGTAAGTTGGTTTTTGCTTCTTGGACATGCTGTTTTAATCTCCTGTGCTATAACTGAGAAAGCCCTGAAGAAAAAATATTTCAAAGGTCCCAGATTTCACCTGAACTTCTGTGAATGTTATTAATAGTTTTCCACAGGCATGGTTGGTTGGGCTTGGGGTTTTTTTTCCCGTTTCCCCCTGACAGAGTTATTATATATGGATCTGTCTGGGATGAGAATACAGAACTCGTTCATTACATGTTAAATAATGAAGAGGAGACATGTTTTACTGCTTGTACTTGTAATGAGATTGCTGTCACCATTCAAAGGGCAGTTGTATCTCAACTTTGTATTTTAGATTAAACATTTATTCTAATACTACTGCAGCTCTGTTTGACACTGATCATAAGTAACTGCTGGAATAAATGAGAAAATTGGATAATTCTCAGGGCAAGCATTGTTACAACACAGATTTTTAAATGGCTGGTATGATAACTCAACCATTATTTATGTCTAGAAAATTAGGGGCAAGTGAAGGAACTATAAATCAAGAGATCCAGCGCTATCAGCAGCTGGAGTCGGTGGCTGTGAACGATATCCGCCGGGATGTTCGGAAAAAGCTCCGTAGATCCAGCATGAGGGTGAGCAGGATTAAGTTACTTTAAAAATATTGTAGCCCTTGTGTTGAATGTTTCTTTTTCTGCATGTTGATTAAAGCAAGGAAAATGTTAGTAATGGAAAAGGAAGTTTAAAAGCATCAAATAGTTCAGCACCATCTTTACCTGTAGGAGGGGCAGGGAAAGGTTTTTCTCCCTTATAATAATAATGATAGGAAAATTGATATTTCACAGATGGTGTAATGTAAATGGGCTATTTGCACACTCACAAGAAATAGAAAATATGCATTTGAAGATGTCATTTACTCATTCTCTTAACATATTAACAAATAATTGCTTGCTGGACCAATGAATCCGTTTTAGCTATTAGGGGACAAAACCACCTTTTTACTTTACTGGCACAGCTGTATAAAATAATATTTTAGCTTTCCAGAGTTTTTCTCTTTGTTCTCAGTTGTTGCATTTAAATGTTATTTCTGTTTTAGGCTGCCTCCTTGAAAGACAAGTGGGGTCTCAGCTACAAACCCAGCTATAGCCGGTCTAAGAGTATTTCAGCATCCGGAAGACCACCTCTGAAGAGAATGGACAGAGCAAGGTGAGCTGCTGGGAAGTTGGGATCTGTGATAGCAACATAGGGAACAGAGGAAACATTGGACTTCAGCTCTAAGAGTCCTTTTACTGTAGACAGCAGCTGTACTTGGTGGAACTGGATGGGAGAGGTCATTTTGGAAGGCAGGCATGTTGTAAAAAGAGTTTTTTCTCCATTTTTTGAAAATGCTGAGAAGATTCCACTTCTACAACAACTTAGGGTTTCCTACAGAATCCTGCTTTCAAGACATGCGGAGGAAGTGTATATAAGCAAAAATGGTAGAGTGTAATAATTCTGATTTCTACACTTGATTTGCAGGCCTTTAAAAGGCCTGTTTTAATGAGAAGAAGGGAGGGAGATGCTTTTTTGTGTGTGAATGATCATTTGCATTTCATCTCTTCACCTGTTGTAACCTGTATTGGTTTTGTTTCATCATTTAATGGGCTGCTGAGCCAACTGTAGTTGTATAATGACGTCTCCTAGTAAAGTATTTATTGCCTCTGCAGATCTAGCTGAAGCAGTCAAAATTTGGAATTAAAAATTGCATTATTAAGTATTAAATATAAAAATATATGAAAATTAAAAAGGTGGAGAGGTGTGCTAGAGTTCTTTGGACTTTTTCTTATGAGAATAGAACTTTCTATAACAGAAATTTGCTTCGAATTGGAAAACCTCTGCAGGAGTATTTCACGTACTTTAAGTGCTTCAATTAAAATTTTATACTTTGTTCCACAACAAAATTGTAAGTGTTATTTATGTTGTTAAATGTTTGGATGACCCTAAAATCCTGTAGTAAAACCCAACAAGCTGTTTTGGTTTGGTTTTGCTTACAGCTCTCGACTTGGAGACAGTGAAGACCTCCCAGATATCCGTGTAGATGCTGCATCTCCTGGGCCAAGAGTGACCTTCAACATCCAAGATTCTGTAAGAATTACTTTATATGCCATATAATTATGTTTCCTGTGCCAGCTGGTCACAAGTTCCTGAGACAGGAATATCTAAGGAAACCTGAGTTGCCTGAATGGTTTTGTGTGTGTGTGTTTCCATTAGTGTGTGCCTCAAATTATGGATGTGTTTTTGGAAGATAGACTTGTTTTGCGACAAGACAGACATGTTTTAGTTTCTTAACTTACAAATTAATTGAATCAGGAGAGTTTTGGAAATGGGTATTAGTCAGTTTGCTGTGGCCCAACAAGTATATCCTTCTGACTGTTTGAAATGAATTGTTGAATCGTTGATTTTCTTTTTTTGTTGCTATGTTTTCTTATTTTTAAAATGTTGTTTTGCATGGCTGAGTTTATTGTAATTGTTTTAATTTATGTATTTTTTTTCATTTCCTATTAAGTTGAATCAAACAGCTTTGGGGATTGCACAACAATCCAGCTGTCCAGGGGAAGGGTATTTTCAGGTATTTCTGAGAAGAAACAAGTATTCTTTGCCAGAGAACTAATTTATCTCACAGGGAGCTGCTTTTCAATATTTCATCTCTTTTGCACTCAGCTAAACAGAATGTATATCAAACTATTTAAGTATGTAAAGTAAGCAGAAGAACTTACTTTACGAGATGAACACCAATCAAAGTGCTTCTCCACCCTTATGTAGACCTAAAACTGTTTGTAAAATGAATTATTGGGATTTTGCTTGGACACTGATCAAGGCTGATGTAAAGTAACCTAAGTCAAACCTTGAAATGTGCTTTAGAAGAGGATTTTAGTGTGTGTGCCTTCATCTGTTACATTGTGTTCCAAGTTTGCAGCAATCAACACCAGTACAAAGTAATTACCAGGTGGGAGGACATCATCTCACACATTTATTTGTGTTGAAATCCCTATATTTAATGCAGAATAAGATATTTTCAAGTAATAGGGAGTAGGGAATGTGCCAAAACTTAATACCCTGAGAACAGATGGTGGAATTTTTTTAACTGCTTTCAAAAACAGTTTTTTGTTCAAGGAAAATAGTAAAGATTCTTTTTTTTTCCTTTTTAACCAAGCAAACTCCAAACACAAAACAGACCAACAAAGGCAAAACCAAGCCAAAATAAAAGTAAAAAACCCCACACTGAAGAGACAGTAATGTACTTTTTCTCCCTTCTAACTCGCCTCATGGTCCCAGGAAATAAATTCCTGTTTCTGAGAGAGAGGTAGAAATAGAAGCTGGAAATGTGCTTTGCACATTTAAATATGTTCACATATAAAAGCTCTCCTACCTGTTGTTGTTAGGTATAAGCCCAGTTAGCTTAGTTTGTTTTGGCATGGCAAAATGCTAGCAAACACTTAGAAGTATCAAATGCTGATATAAAAAATGAATGATGAAAAAAATGCTGATTAAAAAAAATACATCTTTCTGACAGTATGAGGCCAGTTCTTCAGCAGAGCTCTAATTAGCATTTGCAGACGACGACTGTGGAGCTGTGTAGTAACATTGTGTAGGCAGTGCTGGTGTTTAACACTAACAGATACCTTTCACAGGCATTTTAAGAATTTAATGTTGGAAAATTGCTTGTATGGTGCTTGTGGCATGTTTTATGTGAGAGACAGGAGGCTCCTTTTGGGAATTTGGCCTGAGTGTGCCCAGGAGTGCAGCCCAGAGCCGCGGAGCGGTGCCGTACATTCTGTGTAGCATCCTGTATTCCCACCTCACTAACACTCTGGGATGCATCACCCCTCTGCAAGTCATGATGATTTTGGCTGTCTTTTGTTCTTTTCTGTCAAATATTTGTTAAATTAGATGTTTCCATTCCTTCTGATCCTGTAAATTGATAAGAGCATGATACGTCTTCAGCTGCCAGATCAATCACTAGGCGATGGCAAACGTCTCCCCACCAAGCTTTCATTGCTTTCTTTTTCATAATCTGTCTGGCAATTCCTTTACCTGCTCTCTCCTTATTATGAGGAACTTGAGAGTTTCTCATAGCACTCTTGCTTCTTTATTTCCAGATCTATCTACTGTGTTCTCGATGGAAATCCTATCTGTGAAAATTTAATATCTTTTTGTCTTTCTGTAATCAGTTTCCAGAGGAGACAGAAATGGACCTTTTGTCTGTAACTATTGATGGTCCCTCCCATTACTCATCTACTAGTGAAGGCTCATGCTCGGTATTTGCTTCACCCAAAACTCCAGTAGGCTTCTCACCCGGCATTCCCTTCCAGCCTGAAGAAGGACGCCGGGATGACAGCTTGTCATCCAGCAGTGAGGACTCTGACAAGGAGGACGACCATGAAAGAGAGAGGACCTACTTTTATAAGAAACCACCGTAAGTAACAGCCCTAAGGAAGAACACAGAAGTGAAGAAAATACTTGAGTGTACTTTCAAGACTTTCAAACTTGAAATATTGCATTTAAAGCTACAAAATGTGCTACTGATGAAATACTGAATTTTGCCTTGAGCGTGTATGTGGAAGTCAGGGGAGGTTGTGTTGAGCAGAGGTGACTGTGTGGGAAGGAGGAATTCTGATTGGAAAAGGAGGCAACTGCTAGACGTTTTTGAGCTTGGAACAGAAAAAAAAAAATTTGGGAAGTTCTTTTTGGATGCACAGAACAGGTTTTAGTGGGACCAAATGACAGATTAGTCAAATACAGCATAACTTTCAGTGATTATACCTCCACAAAGTGCATGCATCAATGCCAATATTTACAAATATGCAAATTACTGGGTATATTTTTGTTTCGTTTCTTGATTGAGAATTCAAGAAAGGCTTAGTTTTTTGTAACACCCTAAATATTAACAAATGTAACGTGTTAATGGAAGATATGGGTCAGTGTGTTGCTGCTTTATCAGATAAGGCCTTTTCCAAAATGTTTTTGAAAGCTGATACACTGAGTGTGGGCACAGTTCAAGAAGGCCTCCTACCAGCTGTGCAGGTAGATGTGATGCTCGTGCTCTGATCCTGTGCAGGGGCACCTCTCGCAAGAAAACCACAGGCTTTGCTGCGGTCCAGCAGCTCTTCACCGAGCGCTGGCCAACGACACCCACCAACAGGAGCGTGACTGGCACAACCACGGAGAGAAACATCGACTTTGAACTTGACATCAGGGTGGAAATCGATTGTGGGAAGTGTGTGCTGCACCCGACAATGCTCCAGCAAGAGCACGATGACATCAGTTTACGGAGGTACGGAATGTGTTAGTTGCCTTATGAGGAACAGGGTGTAAGTACTTTATTCTGCTTTAGCTGTTGAGTTCCCCTGATATTGCCATCATTTAAATTATAACCACCTGTACGATAATTAATGACTCCTAATCACTGACCTGTTTGCATCACTTTATTTGTAGTATTTATCACCTCATAGCAGCATTGTAAGTTGCAATTGTTCTGCCCGTGTATAGCATGGGAAATTCCTTTAATAACATGAGGATATTTCTTTTAGGAGCTATGATCGGAGTTCCAGAAGTTTGGATCAAGAGTCTCCTTCCAAAAAGAAGAAATTTCAAACTAATTATGCATCTACTACTCACTTACTTGCTGGCAAGAAAGTACCATCATCTCTACAGACAAAATCTAGTGATGTGGAAACAACAGTGTTTTATATTCCAGGGGTGGATGTAAAGGTAAAAGGAGGGTGTAACTCAGCAGGGAAGCAATGGCAATGTTTTCTCTCAAACACCATCAAACTGTACACTCCCTTGTTTATTCAGTCACTGTTTCTAGATCTTAGTAAGAAAGGGTCTCAACAGAAATGTTCTTGTATTTTATGATTTGAAATCCTGTGGAGTAAAAAACAGGAAAAGTCAGTCACTGCTGCATGGAAACTTCATGCTATTCGAATAGAGCATAAATCAAATGCTCTTCACTTGAAATAACTTGGCTTTTAGTCTCTTGATATGGAAAGACTGTGTGTCCATTTTCCAGGATTCCAAACTGTCTTCAGGATTAGCAGTTACACCTCATGTCCTGCCTTTTGCTTTTAGTCAAATTTATGAAGAATTAAACATTCTCTACAGCTTTTGTTATGTAATGTATTTTCACTGATAGTGTATTATGCACAAAGAGGAGGTGTGAACTCTTGGAATATCTTATTATTGTTATTTTTTTAAAGCAGATTTCTGTATGCCTGTGTTTAGTAGTGGAACAGTTCCACCATGCAGTAAAACAGAAAGAAAGCTGTGTGCACAGGAACAAATAGTTGGTGGCACAGGATGCATGAGACACAACAGAGCAGAGAAGCAAGCTTTAGACATTGTTCCTAAATAATTACTTTACCCTGTTCTCTGTGTTTCAGTTAAATTTTTTTTTTAGAGTTGAACTGATTTTTTTGTTTTGTACTAAATTTTCAGATATTAATATTTGTAGGACATGAATTGGAATGTGATGTATCTTACAATGGTATTTGTGTAAATAATGAGAACAAATAAATTTTGAAGGGAAGTAGTGATACCAAATGGCTGTATAGAAATTGAGTTCTTTCTGTGAAGTAAATTGATCTTTCTTTGCTTTCCAGCTGCACTACAACTCTAAGACTCTAAAGACTGAATCGCCAAACACTTCCCGAGGATCGTCTTTGCCAAGAACTCTTTCCAAAGAGTCCAAGCTGTATGGTATGAAAGACACTGCCACATCTCCTCCTTTATCTAGCACTATCCACAGCAAGACTAACACCTTACTTCCTCCCCAACCCCCACCCATCCCATCAGGTACTTATAGACAAACTTTCTGAATCTGTCATGGATGTATATCTTTCCTTGGTGTAATCTACTGGCTTTGGATCCGGCTGCACGTTACCTGATGCTCTGTGTTTATCAAGCCTTAATTTTGGCTGCAGAAAGCTGATCCCAGAAGCAAGAATGCAGTTCATAAAGCTGCATTTTTAGACTTTGTTTGCCAAAGCAGTCTCAGTAATGTTTCTGCCATAATCACCGTATCCCCGTGATGGCCTGTCACTGCCTCCTCCCTGTTTTCATTTAACAAAAGAGTGATGCTGGAAAGCAGAGTTTAAACATCTGTAAACTCTTGCAGGCCCTTACAGAACTGTGATTTGGAGTAACTTGAGTTCTAAAACTGAAAAGTTCTGTTTTATCTCTAGTGATTCCTGTTCTCAAGCAGGAGTGTGTCGTTACATCGTGTCAGATCTAGAGCTATGTAGATTGCACCTCCAACTTCTGAGACGTTCACTTTTCTCTCCTTCAGCATTTGGATATGGCTTGAAATACAAAGTTGAAAATTTGTCAGAATTCGATGAGCAGGCAAAATTAATGACTGAAAGTTGGTGTGTGGGGGTTTTGTCTTATAAAATCACCGGAGGTGCTGGGAGAGAACAGGGGACACCTTCCTCAATTCTCCATGTTGTTGAACCATTAGCTCTTACTCCTCTAAGTGACCATCTTCTTTATGATTACCAGATGTTGTGTAATTGTACTCTTCAATTTTGTTCTCTACTTTCCTATCTTCTTTCTAATCTCTGCCTTTGAATTTTTACCATATCATGTCCGGTTACTGAGTCTTGCTGGTTTTATGGCTGTAAACTCTTCATTTAGTGGGGAGCTTACAGGAATTGCACTTGTATGATAATATAAATGTCTCCCCAAACTAGGGATTGGATTGTAATTACTTTATTTCTTTATGCAATGTATTTCTATAAGTATTTATTAGTTCGGAATTGTTTTGAAACATATTTATTGTTGCTTATACTACTTTTATTAAATAGTGCTTTTCCTCTGGAAACCATTTCTCTGGAATGGAAACCACCTTGTCTTACTGTCTTTGGTTTCCAGTAAAAGCCCTAGACAGAATAGTTTGCATAGAATGAAAATTCAGTGCTTGCTTTTTTAACAAATAAAAGGATTTTTAAGCTCCATTTCAGTAGTTTGGATTAGTAGTTTGGATATTTTTCTTGGAGAATTTAAAATCCATATCTCCGTTTATATCTATTGATCCTAATAGCCATATTACATAGAGACAGTAATGGAGCTGGTACTAATATCTTCTCTGCATATTTATATTTTGGTGAGCATGGATTCAAGCCTCTTCCACAGATTTACAAGACAGTAACCTTTATATTAGTTTATACTCAGGCTAGTTCCAGAGTATAAACTTTTATAAAAGTTTAAAAGTTATAAAAATTATAAAAGATCAATTCTTTAATACTTTTATAGTGTAAGCCTTTAAAAATCCTGGTTTAGAATCTTTAGTTATTCTTTGCATAAATACAGTAGACTTGCCATTTACAGTTTTGGTTTTTGATATATTTTTCTCTGTTTAAACTGACATTCTTTCCAGACTCGTGCATTTAGTTTTCCTAATTCCACTTTGATTTCCAGTCAGCTGTGGTTACTTTGCATTGGGTATTGTGTGTATCAGCTTCCAGTGCTAGTTTTTAAAAAGTGAGGTGGTGACAATGACATGAGAGTGTTTGGTCAAGAACATGAGCAATGGAATTACTACAATTGAGGATTACAGACTAACAGTTGTTTTTGCACAGCTTTCTTAGTGAAAACTTAATGACTTGAATTTTTTTCTAGCTGATCTATGTCTCTTCAGATGATACAGAAAATTAGAGGGGACAGCTGATAGTTATCAAGTTTCTTGTAATGTTTATTAGTTGTTGTTCAGTCATATTAAATAAGAGAAATTTATCTTTTAAATGTTGCAGCCAAAGGGAAAGGAAGTGGTGGAGTGAAAACTGCTAAACTCTATGCGTGGGTTGCACTCCAGTCCCTGCCAGAGGAGATGGTGATCAGCCCCTGCCTACTGGATTTCCTAGAGAAAGCTCTGGAAACCATTCCCATTACACCCATTGAAAGGAATTACACAGGTAAGTTGAGCATTTATGGTCTCTTACTCTATGCTTTTTTTTGTCTCTTGATGGCACTGAGCTGCTTTTCCCTTTAGATTCCACTTTCTAATGACTTCTTGTGCTTGTTAAAAGCTGTCAGTTCACAGGATGAAGACATGGGACAATTTGATATACAAGATCCCTTAGAAGAGTCCACAACATCATTAGTATCATCCTCAACATCAGCATATTCATCCTTCCCTGTGGATGTGGTGGTTTATGTACGAGTTCAGGTGAGGTTCTAACTCAACATTAAGGCTAGTAACTTTAGTCACAGCTTTTAAAATAATCTATGCTTCTAAGTTTGCTTTTTAAAAAATAAAATACATTTTCAAGTGTCCTTTCTGGGATATTAATGTATAGTGTGATGATGAAATAGGAGTTTTGACATATTTTAGTTTCTTGGAGACCAAAGAAATGAACTATTTTGAGAAGTCATGAAATTTCTGAGCATTTTCTGTCATCACTTTGTCCTTGTGTTTTGGACTTTTTTTGAAAGTATCTTTCATAGCTACTCTTTCTATCCTTTGTTTATAGGTACCATTGCAAACAAAAAATAATAATTTCAGATTTTCTCAGTTTATGTGGAAAATGTAGGAATATACAGTTAGGATCTACGGGGCATCGTCCATACTGCTTAATATTTGATGTGTCCCGGATTTTTGTATGTGTAAGAGAGAAAAGTGCTACTGTGGAGTGATTCAGAGCACTTGAGCTTGATCTGAATGTTGCTATTTTTCCACTTTTCTCAAACAACGATTTTTCCTGGCATAAACTTGATTATGTTGCCAAATTGAAGACCCTATTCTAACGCTTTCTTTTTTGCCTCTGAAAATTAGACACAACAATCTGTACCCTCTAAAAGCTTTTAGCTGGAAACTCATTTGGCCAAGAATGTTGGCCCTGGTGAAATTAATGTATCTATATCAAGTTGTATACAGTTACCTTACTAATTCTAAAGCCAGTCTGAAAAGGCTGTAATATGCTCAGATTTAAAAATCAATCCACAGCATGTTATAATCCAAGTTTGAGATGTTTTCAGTATTTCACATGTGTTCACTGAATGCTTTCTTTTCTTGCTGTGCTTTAGCCCTCTCAAATCAAGTTCAGTTGCTTGCCAGTATCAAGAGTTGAATGTATGCTGAAGTTGCCTTCCCTGGATCTCGTTTTCTCTTCAAACCGAGGAGAACTGGAAACTTTAGGCACAACATACCCCTCAGAGAGTGTATCCATTGGTGGCAGTACTTCACAGAGTGGCTCAAAGAACTCAGTTAGCAAATCTGGAGCACCAGGTAATATGTGTAGGAATGTTGATTCTCTGCTGTGGCTGACATCAATACCCAGAATATTTCAGCTACGTTGCTGCTAAAGGGCATAATTTGAAGTGTACTTGGTCTGTTTAATATTGCTGTTAACATTAAGTATTATTTCACATTTGGAAACGCTTTCAAAATCTAATTTTTTGCCAAAAAATATTGACTTTAGGTTCCTCACCTGGGCTGGGCAGCCCTCTTGGCAGGACACGGCACAGCAGCAGTCAGTCAGACCTGACAACTTCCAGCAGCAGCTCTTCAGGCCTGAGCTTTACCGCCTGCATGTCCGACTTCTCCCTTTACGTCTTCCATCCCTATGGAGCTGGAAAACAAAAGTCAGCTGTTACCGTGCTAACCCCCGGATCAGGAGCCTTAGGTACACGGCACGGTGTTGTTTGCTTCAACGAACCTTGTTCAACTTTGGCATGCTTTTCTGAGCTGGAGATTGCAAAAGCTCACAGGAGATTGAATTTTTTTTCCTTCCTGCTTCTAGGAAACGTGGATGAGGAACCCACTTCGGTCACGGGCCGCAAGGATTCTTTGAGCATCAACCTCGAGTTCGTGAAAGTCAGCCTGTCACGGATAAGGCGCTCAGGAGGTTCCTCCTTTTTTGAGAGTCAGTCTGCGAGCAAAGCTACCAGCAAGATAGATACCACACTGATAAACATATCTGGTAAATGCTGCTTCCATTTTCATCCCATCTATCCAGCTAATTAGGGAACTGCTGTTCCAGTGATGGGCTTTACCCCGGGCAGCTTTTGTAGCTGTTTATTGAGAACCATCTACTTGCAGTTAGTGTAGTAAAATTTTTGCTCTTTATGAGTGAAGTAGGGATTGATATATTAAATGTAATGGTGCTTGGAGTATCTGTTTGCCAGGTGTGCCTTTTTAGCCTCCTGATCCATTTAATGTAACTAAATGGACTGGCTCAAACACATCCCTGACATCAGTCCATCCCACTTAACGTGACCCTTGCTACCTGCTGCCTATGAAGCTGCAGTGCAAGCTAGATTCCTGAATACTAAAGGAAGTAAAAATGGGGTTTAAAGACTTATTTACTCATTTTCTGCCCCTGACTTACTGGGCAAACAGCTGAATGGTTGTGATTAATCTGCCACTGAAGCCCTCACGTGAGGAGTCTGAGGCACATCCAAAAGAAGTTGGACTCGACATCATTTATATTCTTAGGTTCCTTTTTGCATTTATGAAACATATTTGTATCTAATATTGGATTTGGAGAAATGGCAAAGCCTCAGGAAAACTATTTTTGCATTACAGCAGAGATAATACTGCTGGGTGAAGAAGATTTTTGACTATATTGAATGCCTTTTAATTACATTTGGTTACCAAAACCTGTTACTACGGAGAATTTACAGCTGTCTGTATATGCTTTTTATTTTTCAGCTGTCTGTGATATAGGATCTGCTTCTTTCAAATACGACATGCGCCGACTCAGTGAGATTCTGGCCTTTCCCAGGGCTTGGTACAGGAGAAGCATTGCTAGGCGGCTTTTCCTTGGGGATCAAACTATAAATCTGCCAAGTAAGAGACTGCTTATCATGAAAAAACTTTTTGTGCGATGCGTTATTTATAAGCATTTATTACCTGTGTCTTATCACGTGTGTGACTAGATACAAACATATCATAAATGACTCCATGTGCAGTCACTCAAAGAAGTTTAATAAAAAATCCTAGAAGGAAGAATTTAAAAATTTATAAAATAGGTCATTGAATAATTTAAAGAGCATATTCCAAATCCAGGTTTGATGGGGCCCTGAGCAACCTAATCTAGTGGATGGCATCCCTGCCTCTGGCAGGCTTGGAACTAGATGATATGTAAGGTCCCTTCCAACCCAAACCATTCTCTGATTCTATAATATATTAATGAAGACAGTAGAAAACCTTTAGTTACATTAAGCTAAATATACTTTAACACTCTCCAATGCTTCTAATTATATGGGAGGATATAGTTAGTTCAAAGTGAAATAGTGGTTCTGCATTTGACGTGCTGCTTTTCCTCCAGCAGCATCGGGTCCTGGAACACCAGATTCCATTGAAGGAGTAAGCCAGCATCTTTCTCCTGAATCCTCACGGAAAGCCTACTGTAGGACATGGGAGCAGCCCTGCCAGTCTGCTTCCTTTACTCACATGGCACAGTCACCTAATGTTTTTAGTGAACACAGTGCAAGCAGCAGTATGTCACCTGGGACAGCATCTCACAGCCTAAAGTCTCCAGCTGTTACAAGGTCCAGGAGCGTGTCTGACTCCTCAGTGCCTCAGAGAGGTGAGTAGACAATGATTTCTTTAGGGTTTTTTTAAGTATTTCTATCAGTTGTATGAAAAAAATTGTCACCACTGCTTTGCAAAAAGCAATCATAAAATATTCTTTTCCACAGTGCCTGGGAGTGGAGAGTCAATGGCTTAGAGAGAGGAAAATGTCTGAAATGAATGAATTAAAGTGTACTGTGTTAGCTTACTTTCTATAAAATTGCATTATTGGTATGTGTAAAGTGAATCAATATCTGTGACAACTAAAGCACCACATCTTGCAAATCCTCTAGTTTTCCTTTATCCTCACTCATAGTTTTGTTGTGCTCTTTAAATATGGTGTTTGTCAGTCCTTTTGTGATATTCACTATGGATATATTCTGTCAGTTTTTCCTAGCATGTGGAATAATGTAAATTTTTGTCTACTTTTTTTTTTTTTGTTTAGATGCTCTCTCAAAAACGTCAACTCCATTTAATAAGTCAAATAAAGCTGGAAGCCAGCAGGGAACACCATGGGAAACACTGGTTGTTTTTGCTATGAACCTGAAACAATTAAACGTTCAAATGAATATGAGCAACGTAATGGGCAATACTACGTAAGTATAAAACAAGATCAGGCACGTTTTAACATATGGGGTTGTTTGGGGGGCAAAGGAACTTCTTCCCCACAGACTGTTAACAGCCTGTTGTCTTTTAGCTTTAAAATCCTAACTTTTTCAGTTTGGAACTGTTAATCCTCTCATGAATACTGTCGATGCTTAATCCTGAAGTCCCATGTGCCTAAACCACATTATTTACTGGTTTCCAGTAAATAATATTTCGTCTCTCTTTTGACAGCCTGGATAACTGTTGTCTATTTTCACCTCTGTTCCAGGTGGACCACCAGTGGTTTGAAAAGTCAGGGTCGTCTATCTGTGGGAAGCAGCCGAGATCGGGAAATTAGCATGTCTGTGGGTTTGGGAAGATCCCAGCTGGACTCCAGAGGGGGAGTGGTTGGAGGTACCATAGATGTTAATACCCTGGAGATGGTGGGTAAGTTGGAAAGCTGCCTGGTTATTGAATTGAATTGAATTCAATTACTTTGAATTGAAGGGTTAACCTTCTAATCAGGGCTAAGTCAGTCTCAGGGTTGCACTAAAATTACACTATCTAGTTGTGCAACCCTTCAGCTGTCTGGACAGATGGCAGCTCAAGGATTTGACAGCAGTTCAGCTCCTCCTAGACCTTCACAAGTGCTTATGGTCAGGGAAATGCCAAACTAGCTTTGGAAAGGGGCTGGGTGTTCTGGTGCTACACCAGAGTCACAGCCTCCCCATGCATTTGGAAAAAAACCCAGTGCTTTCTCAGTCCCCTCTGTATCCTCTGGATGGCATAAAGGTGTTATCATTGGAAAAACTGATTTCCTTACCTCTAATACTGCATTTCTATATTGCTTTGCTTCTATTTCAGCTCATATTTCTGAGCATCCAAACCAGCAGCCCAATCATAAAATTCAAATTACAATGGGTTCTACGGAAGCACGTGTTGACTATATGGGATCCAGTATCCTAATGGGAATCTTCAGTAATGCTGATCTTAAACTGCAGGATGAGTGGAAAATTAATCTGTATAATACTTTGGATTCAAGCATGACTGATAAAAGGTAATAATGTTTCCTATGTTTAAAATGTGTAATGTTTGATAAGGTCAAATGACTTCTGTCCAGTTCATTTTTTGGGGTTGGTTTGTATTTGGTTGGGTTGCCAGTAGGAAACAGATTAACTGCTAATGTTCTTGCTATTTTCAATATCTAGTGAGATCTTTGTCCATGGGGACTTGAAATGGGATATCTTCCAAGTGATGATTTCAAGGTCGACAACGCCAGACCTAATAAAAATAGGGATGAAACTCCAGGAGTTCTTCACTCAGCAGTTTGACACAAGCAAGCGAGCTCTGTCCACCTGGGGACCTGTTCCTTATCTCCCTCCCAAGACAATAGCCAACAACTTGGAGAGAAGTTCACAAGAGCAATGTAAGCGGCACGAAAAAATAACATAATTTTCCATTAGGATGTCTTAATTGCAAAAATTCCTCTGAGCAACAGTGTCAATGAAACAGATAAGAAAATATCACTCATAATCCCATGTTTTACTAAAAATATAATTATGGCAGCAATCTTTTCTGCATCTTTCCTGAAATGTTGTTCCTGTTTGCTTTCCAGTGTTGGATGCAGCCCATCATCGCCACTGGCCAGGAGTTCTGAAAGTGGTATCGGGGTGCCATATATCCTTGTTTCAGATGCCATTGCCAGAAGATGGAATGCAATTTGGAGGATCCATGAGTTTGCATGGAAACCATATGACACTGGCTTGCTTTCATGGGCCTAATTTCCGCTCAAAATCATGGGCCTTATTTCACCTTGAAGAACCAAATATTGCATTTTGGACAGAAGCCCAGAAAGTTTTGGAAGATGGTAATTTAAACCCTTTCCTCACTTCTCTAAATTCCTTTAAATGAGTTTTTAAAATTTTTTGATACATAAGAAGAAATCAAAGAAAAAATTTTCTTTAAGTCTGAATCAAGATTATTTCCCACAAATATACCACTTACCTAAAAATAACCTGTTTTTTCTCCATCTTTAGCACAATTTACTTTATCTGTGGAGTAATGCAAAGTACCTTATCAAATATATTGGATATGTCCCTGATAATATGCCTACAAAGTAGATTGTCTGACATGTTAATTGCTTGTGTGTGTTTATGTAGTCCTTTCTCTCTGTATGATGAATTTTGATGGTCTTATTGCTTGTATTTGTCTTAAGAAGTTTTACTGTCTGTAGCTACTGAGGATGTAATTATTCTGTTGTTTGCAAGCTTTATACCAGTTTTTATTCCACTGGCATACTAATTATTTCTGTTAAATACCTGTACAAGGAGAGGGAGAGAAAATCCTACTACCCTCACCAAGCTGCTTTTCCTTTTTTTTTTAATCTCTCACCCCGTGCTGCCCACCCCACCCCTTCAATCCAGGTACTAGTGAACACTCCACGTACATTGTGCAAACCTTGGACTTTCATTTGGGCCACAACACAATGGTCACCAAACCCTGTGGAGCCCTCGAAAGCCCCATGGCCACAATCACAAAGATAACACGGCGCCGCCACGAAAATCCACCCCATGGAGTTGCCAGTGTGAAAGAGTGGTTCAATTATGTTACAGCCACAAGGAATGAAGGTTAGAGCCATGTTCATTAAGTCTGGGGATTGATCTGCTGGCAGATGTTTCTGCTTAAAAGCTGCTAAACTTGAAGTGGGCTACAGGGAGAATGGAAGTTGTTTCTTCCTGAGGACCTTATGGTTAACTGTGGAATGAAGCAGTGGAATATGCTGAAATTCCTCTTTCACTATATGCAAAAAAAAGTGTTGTTTCACATTCAGTTGTGATCTTGTAATGTAAAGATATATTTTCACTGTATATAAAGGTTTTATGGATTAAGTTGAAGTAGGAATATATTTTAGCCTTCCATCACCACTTACAGCTAACAAATTATTCATCTGTCTAAAGCTTTTCAACCTTGAGCTGTTTCTAGGCCTTAAAACGTTTTGAATCATGTCTTTAAATCATTGTTAATTGGAAAATAAAAGCTTCAAGCTGTTAAAATAAATCTGAAAATACAGCTGTTGATATTTCAGTCACAAACTGTAGAATCAGTAGTTGACATTAATAGGAGTTCTGTGAAATATATATGGCATATAGTGAGAAATGAACAGATGATAATTTCTTGGAAAAGTGTTTTTAAATGATTGATATACTATTCTAATATTTATTCCTTTAGAAAGACCCAGGAGGAGGTAGTGGTTGAAGTTCAAAACGGAGGGCCTGTCTATTAGATGTTTTTGTGTAGCTCTGTGAAGGATTTAAGTATATAAACAACAACATTTGGTTGTTTGATCTTTTCTAGCCATGCTTTTGGGAGCAGGCTCGAAGATATAATCTTCTTAATAATTATACAATTTTACAGGTGACCTTTCTTAACTTTTTTGCCTTGTCACAATTAAACATTTCCCATTGTTCCTGCAGAGTTGAACCTGCTTCGGAATGTTGATGCCAACAACCCAGAGAGCAGCACAACAGTGAAGAGCTCCAGCTTGCTAAGTGGCTTCAGAGGTGGCTCCAGTTACAACCATGAAACTGAAACCATCTTTGCATTGCCAAGGATGCAGCTGGATTTTAAATCTATCCATGTTCAAGAGCCCCAAGAGCCTTCGTTACAAGGTGCAGTAAACATAATTACATAATTTGTTTTTCTTGGTCTAAAACTATTTCTCACTAATGAGGAGTTAAATACAAGGGTAACATGTTGGTAAGAGAAGAGGATTTAATCTGAGAATTCCTGTAGATCTGCAAGAAAGGATAAAATTTCATGTAGAGGGACATTTCATTTTATGTTTCTGCATAAAACATAGAGGGAATTCTGTTGAGAGAGTGAAGATCTAGTCCAGAGACCACTGACTATAAACTAAAATTTAGTGAGAGAATTGATATGAACATTTGAGCTAGATTGGCTGTGGCTAGGGGGCTGGTTTTCTTATATTTATTAAAATCTTAGAGAAGAGGAGGGCCATTCTCAAAAAGGGAATATGAGATAGGAACCTAAATTTTATGCTCTTGTTTTCAAAATGGTATCTTCAGACTTCAAATCTTTAAATGATTTGTATTCAAATTCTATGTACTTTTGCATATACCGTATGTGCTTGTAAGTGTATTAATACTGTTTTTATCTGACTGTAGATACAAGTGTTAAACCAAAGGTGGAATGCAGTGTAGTAACTGAATTTACAGACCACATCTGTGTAACTATGGATGCTGAATTGATCATGTTTCTGCATGACTTGGTGTCTGCTTATCTAAAAGAAAAAGAAAAAGGTGAGTTGTTGTTTTATGAGGTAACACTTCTCCGACAATCTGCAGTTGTCAGATTATTTGACAGTAAATATAGTCTGTCATAATTTTGCTCCTATTTTGACACCTGGTGTTTAGTTTAACTTTCTCTTTGGTATAGACAAATGGCAAACTGTTTTAGGAAGCTTTATTATTTTTATTGTAATCCTTTCACCAGCAGAGTCCTTTCAAGACATGCATTTTTCTGACCTCAGAATGCTTTATTTTTATACATGAATATGTTCAGTTGCAGCATTCAAATTTGGTGTGTTCATTCTTAAATAATATGTGGTCTGCACCAGAAATTCTGTAAAACTAAAACACAAAGTGGTTCTCTTTTTGTTGAGATTTGTGCCTCTGTTTTATTTCAATTCAAAGAGAATTCAACTGAGCTGCTTGAGACTGACTAGTGTGGGGGTTTTTCCTATCTCCACTTTGCAGCAATTTTTCCTCCTCGCATTTTGGCTGCTCGACCAGGGCAGAAGAACTCAGTTGGTGTTCTGGAGGACAGCTCCGCCGACAAGGAGGCAGAGGAAAGCATTACTTACACTACAGTCGACTGGAGAGAATTCATGTGCAATACTTGGCATTTGGAACCCACACTCAGGTAATAAGCTGCTTTATCTGCAGTCTCTTTGGCTATGCATAAACTTCTAGATCAGAATTTATGCAGATTAAGGATATTGTTGAAGGCTCTTCAAAAATAGGATACAGGAAGCTTAAACTCATTAATTTCACTCTGTCCTACAATAGCCCATTCACTTTCAGCCATGCAGTTTTTCATTTTTCATTTTTAGCATTCCAGTTTTAGTTTTTAAACACCTTAAAATAAAAAAAGCATAATATACTTGTTGCTATATGGTACTTCAAACTTAGCACAAAAGAATAGTGTGAATGGCAGCAACTCACTACTCTGTATATAATCACTGACACTGACTTTTCTCTGTGTAGGTTTTGTTTATGTTTTTTTAACCTCTGCTGGAGCACCTGAGTGTTCATTCACATATAAAAACAACACATCAGGCCAAACAAATCTTGACAATTGGCATTTTGTGTTAGCAGTGGTAATAAATCAATTTAAACGTGATCTGCAGGCAGCCCAGTCTGGTTTTTCATCTCTTTGAACATTCTCTTCCTTCGAGAGGATGTTCCATTGATCATCTTGAGCTTATCTGTATAAATCAAATTTGAAACCATACTTGTTGGGATTAGGTTGGTTGTAAGTAACAGTGGGAAAATCGATTTTTGTTTATACAAATGCCTTTTGCTATATTTGTATATTTGAGATCGAGTCCTCTATTTATTTGGGTTTTTTCAGATTAATATCCTGGACTGGGAGAAAAATTGATCCTGTTGGTGTTGACTACATCCTCCAAAAGCTGGGCTTTCACCATGCAAGGACTACTATCCCTAAATGGCTGCAGCGTGGTGTCATGGATCCTTTGGACAAAGTTTTGTCAGTCCTTATAAAGAAACTTGGTACTGCACTACAGGATGAAAAGGAAAAGAAAGGAAAAGACAAAGAAGAATATTAAAAATACAATGTGACAACCGTAACTCCGTTTGATTTTATCAAAGTGTTTTATTATATTTTAAGAACTTAAATATGGTTTAAAGAGAAACCTAACAGCTTTTTGCTACTCTATTTAAAACTTACATTGTGAGTAACTGTTTACTGTGGTACTTGATACCATTCTGTATTTGAAGTTATTGCATGATGATGATGACCAATGTAAATTCTGTGAAGGAATAGCTGGAACACTGTAAATCTGCTCCTCAGCGTCCGTTTTATTATGTGCAATATGATCCTGCATCTTTACAATACTTGCAGATTAACTGTGAATTTTCTTAAAAGTTTTATTTGCCATAACACAAACCCCTTGTTGATGTGACCAGTAATTGATTTGTCAATGTAGACTGGTGTAAATTATATATATATATACATATATATATAACTTATGAAACTGTGATTGCCTTAGTGCTAAAAATCATGAAGTTTATTACACTTGTAATAAAATTTAACTACTGTACAGGACTTTATTTTTTTCTTTTTCAGTGAAGAAAGGTGAACAACAAGAAGAAAGTGTTTTAAGTGTAACTTTGCACAGAGTGTGATTTAAGTGAGGTAAATCCCAATCCTGGCTGTGTGCCAGGAGCTTTCTTGGAAAGCAGCCAGGACGTGTGGCCCCAACCATAAAAAAACCCCCGGATTTGTTTACCCCATGTGCAACAAGCCAATAATTACACACTCAAGAGAGACACTGATTATTTATTTCAGAGGTGCGCAAGCCTGGGTGCTCGGTGGTATTCCATAAATCAGTCATACCAACTATCAAAACTTTTTACTATTTATACATCTTATCCAACAAAGGAATTAGCGTTCATTGGCTACAAGTTACATAGTTCTCTTATTAATTAGTATTCTGTCTTCTATTGGTTAATTATTCTGTCGCCTGTCACGCTAATCATTCCGCACGCTCAGTCTTTCCTCTTCTTTTGACTTTTAAGTTAATGAGTTTCTTGGGTCAGTGGTCTGTGACTCGGTGATCATGATCTGCCCACGCTGGAATTACCTTTTACCCAGCTGGGGCAGATTTCACCACACTTGCTGATAAATTCTGCATTCTTTGTGCCCACTACCACTGGAACATCCTTCTCCCCCAGCTTTGTTTACCTCCGCCCAGGTCTGAGACGATCGAAGCATGCCCCGCCCCAAACCTTAATAAGGCAATTCTACCAACAAGTGATTTGTTTTCCTAACAGCTGGACATCACTTTGAGCTTGTTAGCTGCTGTTGCACGGAGTGCATCCCCGTTCTCGTTGATTAGGCTTGAACGTGTACACAGATCAAACATTAAAGAACACCCTTTATCAAGGAAAGGTTACGCAGCCCCGTGCTCCCCTCAGCCGCTCCCCGTTGGCGGGAGCTGCCCCTCACGAAATGGCGGGAGGGGCTACGCGGCGGCGTCCCCGCCTCTAAAGCGCCGCCGGGCAGAGGTGCTGTCAGGGCCGTTTGAGGTGCCGTGAGGGCTCCTGGGCCGGCCGAACCCATCGCCTCAGGGCGGCAGGGACCTCCCTCCCCGTGCCCCGACCTTCGTTTCGCCTCAGGCGCGCTCCGCCTGCCCGCCGGGTGCAGGCGCTGAGGAACCACCCACGGCGGGACGAGCCCGGCAGGTGAGGGTGTTTGTTCTCCGAGTTAAAGGAGGAGCGCAGGTACAAACCCTTGAACTCGTCCCGGAAATTTCAGAGGGATCTGCTTTGCTGCATTCTTGGTTTGCCGGGTTGAGGATTTGGTGTGTCCTTCCAGCTGGTCGCGTCGGGGAAGGTGGTTAACTAAAGGGTGAAGTGGCTTCCAGCCTGCTGGTGCCGGTTGGGAAGGGAGGGTTTGGAGGGATACACCGGGTCAGGGAAGGAAGGGGTCGGAAGGACACTAGATCTGGGTTCTGCCCCGGCCTGTGGGGGGCAGAGCGCGAGTTGTTTGTAGTGCTCTTGCGAAGCAGCTCAGCTAGGAAAGCTGCAGTTTGCGGGGTGTCTTTACCATTCACGGGTTTACTGTTAAAAGTTCCTTAGGTTGGTAGAAAATGGCGAGCAGCCATGGCTGGTTTCAGGGTGCTGGGATGCCCGCCTTCGACCCCGCGCCAAAAAGGATTTTGCCATCTGAGGCTTTCAGGCAGCCAGTTCGGAAGAAACTCTCGGAGCCCGTGACTCCAGGGCTGAATCCTCCACCTTCTCAGTGGCGCAGGCAACCAGAGGTGATGCAAAATCCAGGTATAGCTTTCAGTTATAAACTGGGATTAGCTGCTAATAGTGTTGCAACCCTCTGCTGCTTTTTCTTATCACTGTGTTTTCTTTAGTGACATTCTTAGCATCTTCTCCTACTTGTTCCTCTTCTTGCTATGTTTTAGCGTGTTGGAAGTTGCCTACTGATTTGTTGTAGGCTTTTGTAGTTTGTCTATAGTCTGCAGCATTTCATAATTATAAAGTTCAAGTTAGACATTGAAAGTACTGTAGAGGTATAGGCTATGTTTTGGCAATGTTCTGTTGCATGAGTTTTAGTAGATATCGTTGAGAAAACTGCAGTTCCAGATGTCCCAGGATGTGTTTTGAGTTCCATCACTTCGAATAGCTGTATTGAGATAAAGGCATCTATTTATGAGACTTGTAAACAAGGATTTATTTTAGTTCTTCTTGGCTGGGAGGTACTTGTGTCTGAGTATATCACACCCCTGAAGCTGGTGATTCTGTCCATCTAGCGGTTGGTGAAACTTTTACAGTGTCTTAAAGCAGGGAGTTCTGCTGCATAGTTTAGTGTGAAAAACCACAGGCTCTGCTGTTTTGAATCTGCCGTCAGCAACTTCTGTTGGATCACTGGTTTACGAGAGTGGGGAGGGGGATATAGGTTGTGTTTATTTGTAATAGCTGTCTGTATTCAGAGGTTCCTGGGTTTACTACTCGGAGGAAGAGCTTTGCTGCTTTTAAAAGAGGATATGCATACCGTTTCGGAATTGCTGGTGGTGTTAATGTAGGATTCCATACAAAGCAACAGTGCTCTACAGTACATCTTGTTGCTTTTTGTTCTTCTAAGAAGCGTCTGAAAAGCATTTATTGTAAACGGATTTAAGCTGTCAGAGAGTGTGTTCAGTTCTCAATTTTGTTTAATAACCTTTTCTTTTTAAAGGGGCACATGCACCACCATTGTCAGCACCTCCTTCACAGAAGCAGCTAAAGGAGTTGATCGCAAAATATAAAGAGGGAGCAATAAACTCAGTATCTGCCTTGCATCAGTTTGCCCAAATGCATAACATGCAACTTGAATTGAAAGAAACTAGTGTGGCAGGTAAATATTTCTTTTCCTAAATAAAGTATTACCTGCTTATCCTTGAGATTATCTGAATTTCTCCAGTTAGTATTGGTGGCACTAGTACAGATGATTTTTTTTTTTTATTGTTGATTGCACTACTCTTCACACATGTTGCTTTGCTTTCTGGCTGCCCTTTTATTGTCTACACAGATGTATCTCATGATAAAGTACCACAGAATTTGATCAGATGAATTATGTAGAATTCTGGCTGCTACCAGAACTCTGTGAAATGTGCATGACGTGAAAAGCCACTGAAATTCTCGTGGAGGTGAAAGATATGAATTGTGTTTTGCCAAAATTGTCTTTTTTTCTCTTGTATTTTTTCTGGGCATTAATATAAGGGCATAAAGCTATGGATAAATTATCTTAAAATAAATTCAGTAATTGTGGCTGCTTTTTTTCCTCCTTTAAAGGTGATATCATAAGGCCTTATTTTGCCTTTTGTGCTGTGATAAATGGTGTTTCCTACAAGACTGGGCTGGGAAAAAACAAGAAGGAATCTAAATTAAATGCAGCTAAACTGGCTCTTGCTGAGCTACTTAGCTTGGAGAATACAGGGGCAAAATCATCTGAAGATTCAGGTAAATATTCTTGTAACACCTAATTAGGATTTTAAAAGCTGGGCCTAAAGGTTTCCTGTGTAAAAACCTCTGTGGGTTTATTAAATGCTTCAGCATCAGGGCCTTTGTCAGGTTTTTTGAATCCTTTGGGCAGATGTCTTTTGATTCTGAAACTGGTCTTTTCCTTTGTCATTTGTTTATTATCAGTTGGTAGTACAGAACCAAGAATACTGAAGGAATTACTTGTTGTTTCACTTGATTTGCTACTCACTGGGTACAGCAACATGAAGTACATCTCAAGTGGTGTTGAATTTTTATGTTTATAAGGGTTCCCCACTGATGTACTGCTTTAAATAGAATTCAGTTACTGTGCTGTTTATCTTCTTTCAAGGTTTGTTGTCTAAAAAGTCGTAAGTTTACAAGGATTTCAGATAGAAAAGGAAATTCTTAGGGAACTAGAAACTTTGACTTGCTGGAAGTAAGCCTGAGATTCATGTTTAGAAATTAGCAATGTCCATCCCGCTTCAAAATTTTCTTAAATTCTTAGATTTTCATTGTGTTCCTGCCGACCTCCAAACTCCAGCAAACTCTGCTTGTGTTTCAAGGACCTGTGTTGGTAAGGAATGATCTTGTTGTTCTCTGTTGATTCAAATTATCCAGCAGATCCCTTTTTTAATTCCTCTTTTAATACATTTAGTGACCTCCATATGGTACTGTTATTTTAAACATCTTCTCTTTGAAGAAGGCTGTAAGAATTAGTGTCACTAGGTCGGTTGCATAAATGGAAACTTCATTAAATTGCTTGAATTTAGGTGGTGAACTGATGACAGAAGTAAAAACAGTATAAATAAAAAGTATTTCTGTCCTTACTTGAACTAGTGTGCAGTAGGTGATCAAAATTGATCAATATACTGCCTTATAATGACTGATAAAAGCATAAAGTGCTTAGGTATTCTTGAACTTATTTTTTATTTCCGATAATCTTCAGAATCCCAAAAGTATGTGTTGATAGTAGTGCTTACACCGTGTGGTCAGGTTTAAAATTTGTCAAGTGGTTGCTCATGTGTGTTTCCCCCCCCCCCCCCCCACTTGCAAATTTGTCCTACTGTTTTCTGTTGTTCTATTTAGGGGGATGGTCTATATATTCAAAACTTTCACAGACAGTGGAAGAAGTATTTACCAGGCTGACTGCCCAACATCCCGAGTACCAAAGCTGTGGGAGCTCACTGGCTGCCTTCATCATCGAAAAAGGCGAGTCTGTTTTCACTGTGAGCTTTGGGGAGCCGGAAACCTGGGCTGTTCCCAGAGAGCAGCTTGGTGGGCACCTGGCTGCCAGAGGAGGTGAACCTCCCCCAATGTCTCTTTTCAGGTGGGCAGCACGAAGTTGTGGCTCTGGGAACAGGGGAGTGTAATTACAGCCGGCGCCTCGAGTCCTGTGGCAGAGTGTTGCACGACAGCCACGCCATTGTCACCGCCAGGCGTTCCCTGCTTAGGTGAGGAGGTGCCTGCAAAAATAGTGTCCTTGCAGCCAGTTCTCCTCAGTTTTACCTTGGCACTTGCATTTTGTGGCTAGTATCTTTTAGACTGTTTTCAAATCACGTGAATTAAATGCGTCTGCGTGTTAGTAAGCAAAGTAGTTTTTTTTCACATTTACTGCTATTAAACGCTTTCTTTCATAGGTATTTGTATAGGAATCTCTTGCTGTTCTATAATAAAAATCCAGCAAAGTTGGAGAGATCCATATTTTGTGCAACACCAGGCTCGAAACTGCTCACCCTGAAGCAAAACACAACTTTCTCTCTCTACCTGAACCAGCTTCCAAAAGGAACTGCTCAGTTAAAGTCAAATGTGTAAGTACCATGGTTTTCAGAGATGATGTAGTGGAAGATTCAGGATGAGCTTTTGTTTATTACAGATAACTATGTGCCCCCTTCTCATCAGTTAAAATACTAATAAATCATGAATTTAACCACTGATCAAGTGGATGTGATGACTTAATGTCATCCTTTGCACCACAAGATTAGAGTACAAAAAGGCTTGAATTGAAACCAAAGTCTACTGCTGTGCTTTGTAGATAAAAGGTAATGAGAGAACCCTGATGAATCCCTATGCTTATCTTTACACTTCTAACTTTTGTTAAATTTCTGAAAGTTTGGGATTTTTTGGAATGGTTTCGATATTTAACAGCAGCAATCATTGGTTTACCAAGTTGTGGACAACATTATTTTGTGTCCCCTTTTATTGGTAGGGTAGTGTCATACTATCGTAACTTTTTCATACGTACATCCAGGTAGTTGCTTTCATGCTGAATTTGGGGGGTTGGGAAGGCAGACTTGTGACCTGGAAGAAACAGCCAGTTCATTGCAGGAGCTCCTTCTGTTAGAACTGCAGGAGGTTTTAGGTGACTTTCAGTGTTGTAGCTCCTGCCCAGACTTGGTTGATGAGACTGGATGTATTTGTAAACTACCCTGAAATACTTGATGGGTCACAGGTTCACCACTTTCTCTTTTTGCCCCTTCTGGTGTGTCCTATCTCGAGACAAACTCAGAGAAGTATTTTCTTCTAATACAGTGGATTGGCTTATGTGTAGAGTTATTTAAAGGTATTTTTAGGAGGGAGCTACTTGCAAGTAATGCATTCAGTAGCAAAGTGTGGCCGCTTACTATCAGGTGATGTTATGTTACCTAAGCCAAAAATAAGCATTTGTTGTCTAGCAATGTATTAGATATCACTTTACAATAATCTCTAATCAGAGTGCTTTGTCACTGAAAGCCATTCTCATCTTACTGTAGATATCTGGGTCCACAGTCTCTGTCTGCTTACGAAGCCAGTGAAGAATTGAGTCTCCATGTCGCTCTGGAAGGCAGGATTTACCTGGCTGTTTGTTGTCCCCCTAAAACTGTCAGAGTGAGCAGCATGTCAGGCAGTGACAAACTCACCAAGTGGGAGGTGGTTGGTCTTCAGGGGGCCTTGCTGAGTCACTTCATTGAACCAGTGTATATCAACAATATTCTTGTGGGTAAGTTTAGTGCAAATTTCAGTGCGGTCTTTGTATGTTTCTGTGTTCCGGTTTGATGAACATTTTATAAACCATTAACTAAACTGGATGATTCTCTAAAGAATTACAGTATTTTTCTGAAAAGGTGTACTAAGGGCGTATGTATTTTTTTACTCATCTTTGAAATGCCCTAATGTAAAACTCAGACACTGTGGGTTTCTTGTAGCTTGCCAGATTTCCAACCCTTCCTTTTCTGTGTATTTGAGTGACAGAAGAAATTCAGCTTTTTCTAATGAGTTACATTTTTTATACTGAGAAAACATCAAATGTGACAAATGCTGCGTCTACTCTTCAGTCAAATGGTGACTTTAAGGTGACAGTTTTAGTAATTTCATTACTTGAAAGCAATAGAAAAACTTCTCAAATGCTTACTTAAGTAGTATTCAAAGTAAACATAATAATCTGTAATTACTATTGCCCTTACAATAGAAATGTTGACCCTTCCTTGACATGCAGCGGACCAAAGTATATTTATTTAGCAGTGCTGTTGGATGTGGAGTAATGTGGGCAAGCTCCCTGGCATATCTTCAGATCTGGAATATCCAAGTTCTGTTTTAGTGGTGTCTTCTGCAGGGAACAGAAGAAGGGTTGATGAAAAATAATTGTTCAAAAAAGAAGGCATCCAGTGAAAATAATGATGCCTCTGGAGAAGGAAGTGTGAAATCATTTTTGTTCTGTAAAATTGAATATTGGAACTCATCTGCTGATATTTCCACACATTGATTTTATGTCAAAAAATAACTGTAGTGTAGTTTCTAAGAATGCAAAACACCTGCATTCTTAGCTTTTTTTTTTTTTTTTTTTTTTCAATTTGGTGTACTCACGTGTGACTGATATTGTTCTGTTTAATAGGAAATGGAAATTGTAAGGATACAAAAGGACTAGAAATAAGTATAAAGAAGCGTCTTGACGATGAGCTTGTGTCGAAGCTTCCCATGCCTTACCTGGTCAACAGATCTCATATTTACTTGGTGAAAGCTGCACAACCAGTTCAAACAGATTTAAAACGGTGGTCTCTTAGTCTGAATTGGACGTGGACAGATGCATCCGTGGAGGTCGTGGATGGGATAAGTGGAAAAACCACTGAAAGGTCAGGATTTCTCTTGGTGTCATTGGAAATCATGGTTAGTCCGATTGTTCTGTACTGGTTCACTGGAGTATTCAGTTTTTAAGCTGTGCATGGAGGCCACAGCATGAGAGACGTTCTCTCCTGTGTTGGCTGAATGCATCCTATGATTTAGATGCAGTTTTAGAGCTCTTGTAACTCCACAGTGGGATATACCAAGGTATGAAACAAAACAGTTCTTTGAGTGGAGATATTTGCAGTCTGTTATCTCTTGTAGTGCATGTTTTAGTTTTCACAGTACGTGAATTAGCATCCTGGTTGAGACAAATTCCAGTTCGGTGCTGTTCACAACGTGTTAAGAGGGAGAAAAAAAAAACCCCTGTGATGATCAGAGCAATCTCCCCGTGATGATTTTGTTGCTGAGTTTGACTGTTTTCTCTCCCCGTGGCCGTAGCTCCCCGTTCCGGAGCGGCACCTGCATGGCCAGCCGCCTTTGCAAGGCAGCCATGTTCAGTCGCTTCAGGCTGCTCTGCAGGGAAGCAGGACGGAGTGATCTGCTTCAGATGGCAACGTACCGCGAAGCCAAGGTGAGCTGCTGCGGGGAGGGGGAGCTGGGGTGAGTCCTCTCTTACTGTCTGCTCTCAAAGCTCGTGTGATTGCCACGGCTGACTTTCTGTTTTGCTGACAACTTCACCCGAACAGCTTGTAAACAATCTGTATCTTTTTTTTCCTCCTGTCAAAACACGCAAGAGACCATTTTTTTAAATGATTCAAAAACTACTTCAGAAAGAAATCACTTGCTAATTGAGTCTTGATGTGTTTAGGTTTGTATTGAATGATAGTGAATGTTTATTTTCTGTATAAAGATAATACTGGAACGGAAAACACACTGAAAAAAAGTTCATCAGAACAATTTTCTCGTCCCCGTAAATGCACAAAAATATAAAAGGAATATGTTTTTAGAGTCTAAAACTTCCTCCCATTGTCAACATTTGAGGGAATTTTAAGATCTGTAGTTACTGTTTTCTACAGTGTTTGTGCTTGTGCATATTATGTGCTGCTGGTAAAGAGCACAGGTTTCTGTAACCATCATCTCTGTAACCATCATTCTTGAGATTTTTCAGGGTCTTCCTTTTTCTTGTTTTAGGTTCAATCTCAATTGTACCAAGAAGCTAAAAGCTTGCTGCAGAGCTACTTAGAGCAGCACAGCTATGGATCCTGGATTGTGAAGTCTCCACATATTGAGCAGTTCAGTAACTGACCGTGAGGTGGGTTGTGTGTGAAGTCAGTTTGGATGATCTATTTCGGTGAAGTAATGCTCTGATTAGTAAAATGTTTAACTGTAGGTTGGTATTTAGAGGAAGAAAACAATTCCAGAACTGCTTCTCTTCAGTTTAAATGCAGTTGTTAAATCACTTGTAACAGTTCAGTCTTTTCCAGAAGTTGATGTTTTCTCATAGACAGGAGCATCCAGAGGCTTTGTAAATCTGGTTTGCTTTGCTCCCCAGTGCTGCCTCATTTCAGCCCCCTCACCCTCACCCAGTGGGGGTGAATTCCTTTCACTTTATGGAGTTACATGTTTTTTTCTTGATGGTTTCAGGATTTCTGTATCCTGATTTCTTTGTTTTCCCTACCTTTTTCATATATTTCATTTAAGAAAGAAAAAAGATCAGTAAAAGCTGGATTTCTTAAAAAAAAAAAAAAAGGCATCCCAATGAGAGTGTCTTTCTCAGAAACAAAAATGAACAATCTGTACCTTATCTGTAGGCATCCACCCTTTGCTAGTTCTTTTAAGAGTTTTTTGTTCAGTGTGGATTTGCCAAGTGGCTTGTAGTTTACCATGTACTGTTTGTGGTTGAAGGGTTAAAAAGTAATTGTGTACTTCCAGTGAACTTGGAGTTACCAGCTGTTAATCAGCTGTTAAGCGACAATCACTGGTTTTGGTAGCAGATTTAAAGTGTTCTACAGCTGTAAATAAGAAAATAACACGATGAGGTACAGAAGTCACCAGAAACAAGGCTCCTTCAGCCTTTGTGGGCTGCCCCAGAACCCATCAATGTTAGTGCCTGTGGATGAGCTGGACTCCTCCGCTCTCAGATGACTTCATCACTGTGCTGATGAGTCCTCACGAAATTGCCTGCAAACATAATGATCTGAAAAATGGTACCTGTCAAGGGGGAAGTTGCTTCCTTGTGAATTCTGGTGGGAATATGGCAGCACTGGGATAAAGTTGAAAAGGATGTTAAATGCCATACTTGGGCTTTGTGTGGTGTTGTGAAATACTAGTGTGTTTAAGCTAGATAATACACTTTTATTATGTTACTTGACTTTTGTGCGTCATCCAAGTGTGGAAAGCTGTTATGTAGTGTTCTTTTGCATCGATATTAGTGCTGTTGTCATGTTTCAGCTTCTTGTTTGTTGTAAATAAACTCCTCTTTCTAGTATTTTTTTCTCCTTAATCTGTTTTTGTAACTAGCATGTGGAGTCACTTCTGGGAATGATCTTATGCTGACTTTCAACTTGTTGAAACTCACTGACTTGTTTTACTACTTGGTTAACTTGGGAGATTGTGTGATGCTGTTCTGGTTTTTTTTGTGGCACTTGGCTCCATGTAATTCTTTCTAAGAATGCCAGAGCATGGCCATCATATTCCAGGCTAGAGCAGAGTGTTGCCTTTTTCCAGGGGTGTTAAAAGCTCAATAAATTTCCTTGACAATGTTTTAACTATATCTGCGTACATATACATGTCAAATCTGACACACATGTAACATACCACATGCGTGTTAGTGTTCTATACACTTCTGGACTGGTTTTCCACACGGGCTTAGAGTTTTGCTGATATATCAGCACCAAACTCTTTCCTGTAGAAAGCCTTAGAAGCCTTAAATATGTACAAGTACTGAGCTTTTTTTGCTCAGTTTTGCTTTTGTTGAATGAACAGCGAACTGAAACTTCCACAGAAGTCAGGTGCTACCTTAGGAAGACAGAGGCTTGTGAAAACAATATGTTGAGCTGGGCATGACAGCTGTATCCTTGAGGAACGAGTTCATGACACCAGCATGGATCTGGATCGTTCTTCGGTTAAGTAAAGGCATATGTGGAATGTGCTGAGCTAGTAAATGGAAGCATGTAGGTCTTGTATCCAGGTTTTCCTCAGCTGCTTCAGTAATTCCAAAGAGTGTGATCCTGCAAGCTTGAGATAGAAGGAGCAGGAGTGCTGCAGTTCTGGTAATGAGGCTGAGGATGGATTCCTGGCGGGTACCTGCACACAGAGCAGGTGTGCATCACACAGATGGTGCTTACACAGGTCTGTCAGCACGAACAGCCCCGGCAGCCACTGGGGCTGAGCTCATTCTCTCCCTGCCTGAGAAGAACTGAGGTCCAGGGGTGACAGCACGTGCACACATGCATGTGTATGGGGAAGGGTGGGGTGGTGGTGGGCACTTGTGTGTCCTTTCTGTATGCACACACACGTACAGACACACCTGCTGCACCTGTACTTGACTGTACGTAACTCACGTCTTAAGTGACACACCTTGGCATGGTTTAGGAACACTGCTCCCCTATTCAGTGTCCCCCCTGAGACTCCAAACCATACCCTGCTCTCTCTCTCCCATTTTCCCCTTCCTGCTGCCGGGGGGATGGAGAGGAGAATTGGAAGCACAAAAGATTATGGTTTGAGGTAAGAACTATTTGTCGGAAACAGCAATGAGGTAAGAAAAGGAACAGAAACAGCACCAATGCTGATGACAGTGGGTACAAGAAAAGAAATTATTCACACAAGGGAAAAACCCCACGCTAATAGGTAGCACTGGACAGCTCCCTCTGCCGTGTTTTCTTGACTGGAGGGAACCCCTTCTCCCTGGAGTCACCTTTTTCCCTGCCCCTGGGAATGTGAAGTGGTATAAAATAACCAAACTCTGTGTCCTAGCTGTGTCCCCTCTTGGCTACTGCGAAAGTTAACCCTGCCCTGGCCACAGGCAGGGCACACGTCAGGTCTGACATACATGCAGCATAGCTCTAACATGCCATACTTGCTGAATCTGACGTCTTTGGCAAATCTGGCATGTCACACAGGTCACAGAGATCTTGCCACATCTCATGTCACGTCGTGTCATGTCACACAGGTGTCACGTGTGTAATGTCACGCCACATCTCAGGCTTCACACCGTCGCTTGTCAGATGCATGTCATATAAATGTCACATGGATGTCATGTCCCATGTATGTCACATGCCACATACGTGACACCTTTCATGTCACACGCATGTCATACATTTTTGTGTGATACTAGAGTTGGGGAATCAAGCAGGAGGAAAAAAGCTCAGGAAACCAATTGTTGTAAGTATTTTAAGGGGTTCTACTGAGGTTTTTTTACAACTTCCAGGGTAAAGGTATGTGTGCTAAAGTTCACCTTGTTAGGCATTTTCAGATGCTTTTAATATCCTTTTTCTCTAAAGACATCTTTTACAGTTTGGGCCATACACGAGCTGATCATGGAAATACTATTAAAGTATGTGAACCTGCCTCTAATTTAGGTGTAAATTTGACAGACAAAAGCAACTACAACCATGTGTATCACAAGCATCTTCCTCACAGTTCAGTTAGCTGTATACATCAGCAGTGATGTCTTGAAGCACTTTTTGGAGTTGCTACCTGGGGAGCAAGCCAACCTGAAAATGTCTTGAAAATTCACAGCAGAGTGTGGCTACTGAGGAAAAGTGATGTGTCAGTCCCCAGAACTAGGACCAGGACAGCCACAGCCTCCCTTTTCCATGACTGTAAGTCTGCAGCTGTCTCAAATATCGTATCCCAACTCCAAAGAAGTTCATGCAGACCAAATGCCAAAACGTATATATTTTCAGTATACTGTTGAACTACAGTTCTGTTCCCATTCTCTCCCTAATACTGAACAATAGAGTGCGAGTCAGCACCCTTTGGATCAGGTTCCCACTAAATCTTTCAGGCACAGACCTGATGGGGAGGCTGGCAACTGTGTTCAAGGGATTGTCTGGATTTGACTCTGCAGGTTAGTGCCAGTGCTAGGCAATCTCGACCTCACTCAGTTTTATTGTTGTGGTCACTTAGGTGTGGGATGTCTTCCAAGGTTCTGCACACTGAACTCCACAGGTGGCAGTGGTAGCCAGAATTCAGTAGCGTTCATACAGTTCATGTTCATGCAATATTTACATTCTTACAGATGTTTTGAAGACTAATTTCTCTTTATTTCAGAGGCTCAGTACTTATAGTCTCACTTTGTTTAAAATTTCATTATTTTTGCAGTCTGCTTTTAACAATTTATCGAGTAAGAAGGAATGTATGTAAAGAGAAGGGTTGTTCTACAAAGATTGACAAGGTAGAATTATTATGAAGACACTTGTTGCCTGTCTTGTGTGTCATACTGTATTCAGGTATTTCTGTTATTCCTGTCATCTGATTTGAGAAGAGGGTGGAGCTTCTCTGTTTGTGGCTGAGGTGACTGACAGTATTTTGCTTTCCTGAGTCCCTGTGGGTGGGGACAGAGCACTCCTTCGCTGTGGGAAGAGAGGAAAAGTAGAGCAACAGACAGCAGTGCTGTAAGTATTTTCCCAGTTTTGGCAGAAAGCTGTCATTAACGCCTATTTTCTCTTTGCAGCAGGCGAGGAAACTGATGTTCTTTCCACTGTTAGTCTGGTTTGAAGTGTAAGTACTCCATACCGCACCCACCAGGAAAACACATCAAAGACTAAACGATAGGCTGATAACTAGTAGTAGGCTTACTTTCATCGATTGTAGCCTGCCTTGTTAGCGCTGAGTTGTGGCTTTTGCATTGTAAAACACGCTCTTACTTGTTTCTTTCTGCGTAAAGCTACAATGTCACATAACTGACTGCATCTGCGTTTGAAGTAAGCACATTTCTGAGTTTCCACAGAAAGGTTTCTGGCAATACCTAAAGCAGTACCGCGTTCACATGGAGTTATCGCTTTAGTCATCGATTTTACATCAGTTGTAACTGGAAAGAATTGGGTATCTAAGTGTTCTGGGACCTCAGTTACCTGCACAGTTATTTCAGTTGTTTTACTGTTTTTGTGATGTTTTCCTGTCTCTGAAGATTTTTGAGAAGTACGTGTTTTGCTTACGCCAATGAGAAACGTGTCCTGCAGAAAGCTTGTGTAGCTGAGGAGTACAGCTCACAGAAAACAGGGTTTTGGTGATTTTTGGGGGGAAAGCAACTTGATGCTGTTACTTCTACGCTTTGTGCTGGTATGCCAGCATAAACTGGTATTTTATGTTGCTTTAAAAAGGATATCTGCAGGGGTCTTGCTTTGAGTTTGGTATCTGTACACTTGATACGCTGCTAAACACTTCATTGGGGTTTTTTAGTGTGTTAAAAAACGTAGAGTAGTAAGTCACTAGTGAAAAAAAGACTGTATCGTTTAACAAAGAAGACTCAAGACATTTTTTATGTTATTGAAATTTATTAAATATAATCCACAAAAAACTTTCAGTAGTTTTTTCAATAAATAGTTGCTTCTCAGTTTATTGACAAGTTTTCCAAAGGACATTTTGAGCCCGTAGGGCTTACAGAAAGGATCAAGCACGGTCTTAGAACAGACTGTCTTATCATCCACACTAAGAACATACAGTGGTCCCAAAATGGACAGCAAGCCAGTTGTATGCCCCAGGGCAAAATATATAAATTAGTCATAATTAAATATTCAAATAAATAACGTAGCAGTAAAAATAAAAATGGTTATAAGATTGCTTTTAGCATAGATTGCAGAACGGTGAGCAGTTCTTGGTGAAATGCAGGAAACTTTGTCTTGTCATGAGCTTCACACTTCTTGCATCCAGTTCCTGAGGAAGTATTTGCCTGCAATACAGATATTTCTGTTTGTTGGTGATAACTCTTGCTAGCTGATTTTAACTATAATGCATCAATTTAAGACCGTTGCCTACCTCAAGACACCTGAGATTCTTTTGGATATTTTGAAGATGTATGCGGTTCTGGCCTTCAGTTTCCTTTTCCAGGAGTGTCAGTTCTCTCTGGTAACAGCGTAGAGTTGTCTGGCCACACTCCTAAAACAGTCAGCAAAATTGTTATGTGTGGAACTATTGCCATTTGAAAAATCCCAATTACCCGTTATTTTTTTTCCTCGTACCAGGAAATGAGCTGTTTGTTTTCTACAGCGTGTTCCCCTTAAAGTTATGAGATGTTACATGTGACCTTAGTTCTGTGGTAGATTGTTGTAGCTCTTGAAAAGTGAGTAATCCTTACAGGACACTTGAGGAGTTGGAATATCTCTTGGGAACAAAAAGCTGTAATATTTGTTCCTAAACTGAGTTTCACTCCTGGTTGTCATCTGGAAATCTTGTCTTAGCAAACAGGTGGCCTTTCTTAGAGGCATTTCCAATTAGTGCAGTTTGGTTACTCTGTCTAATATCTGCATCAGACCCGGCTTTTGAACAGGGTAAATAACTCTACACATCACTTTTACAAGCTGTTTCAGGCACTCAGTGACAGTGTATTAGTAATCAGACTCAAGCATTTGCATTGAAGCACTGGAGCTCTGAGATAGTTATGTCATGTTGCCAGTTCTCTCATGTTGCTGGCATGAGAGAAAAGTGATGCAGATAAGGAAGTGGTTGCAGGATCTGACTAAAGATCTCCACTGAAACAAAATTGCTGTTAAGTGAGAATCCTTCTGAATTAAAAAATTATCTGGAGGTTCAAAGTAGTTAACAGATAATTTCTGTAAAGATTTTAACTACTTCCCAATTCTAAATAATTGATGCTCTTGTTCACTGGCCTATTTGCATAGTGAACGAAAAGCAGTACAATCAGCAGCCTGTCTGAAGTAAAGCCGCACTTAGAACACTGTCTGCTCTCTGATGTGCAGTGTTTCACAAAGAAGTGACCACAATGGTATTCTTATGGAACTAAGTCTCAGGTAGTAACTCAGTCCCATAAAATATGATATATCACTTTTATGTGTCCAGAAGGGCTTGATAAAGTTTTGTTCCTGAAAAGAATTAAGTAGAGCATAACTGAGTTTCATCACTGGAGGGATATAGAAGACATGAAATGTCTTAAACAGAACCTGCTGGTGGCTCTGGATCTAGTTTGGATAAACTATGGGCATTTTCATATGGACACTGGTTTATTTAATCCATTTCTAAGTCTGATTTCATTCTCAGAATTCTTCTCGTACTAGAATTAATACAACAGTATTGCCTCTTGCAAGTCTTATACAGCTTTAAATAATCTATAAAACACGTTTTTCCTGTGAATTCAGCCATGTACTAAGCAGGATGAATAGGGAGCACTCATTCTGTGTTACGTTGCACAAAACAATGAGATAATATTGCGTATCAGCCTGTTAATGTTCAAAAATAAAAATGAAAAGCGGAAGTTTCTTTAAGAAACTGCACTCCCTACATTGACTTCAAACTGCCTGGATTTTTCTTTTATATCTGACTATCTGCTGAGCAACTTATTTCGATCTAACTCAATAATGTATCATTTTAAAGTAGCCATACCCTAGAGATCCTTCTGAGAACAGAAAATTTCAACTCACCTGCTTGTCGTTTGGTGTGTAAAAGTCAAGATGATCCATCTGTGGAGAAGAGGGAGAAAAAATTAGTTTTTCTGAAAAACAAAATTACATAGGAAAAAATAAATAGGAAAGAATCTTCAGATAAAAGAAAATCCCCACTTACATCGTCCATGTCTTTCAGAAGTTCTAAATCACTTATTAAAGCTTTAAGAAGGCCCACTTTCTCAGCAGTTGATAGATGTGCTTTACAATCTTCAGCCATAAGAGGTGCTCCATAAGCTGCAGTCATGAGAATTACAGCTGAAATACAGCTAAAGATCAGAACTTTGCACATCATGTCAGTGTTATGTGGGTGCTAATATTAGAGTTGTGGTATATGATGACAGCTGGTAAGTTGGCATTAGGCTGTTCAGTGTATTTATACTCTTCTTTCTTGGGGGGGGGAAAAAGTTGGGGGCGTCATGTAGAAGAGGTTTTATTACACATTTTTTCATGTCTTCTACCTGTATGGCAAGAATCATTAGTTTTCTTTTTCCTCCCCTGATGACACTTTGGAATTTTTATCAAGCAAGAGGGATTTTACCTACATTGACTGCTGTAAGAGAAGCCCACACTCACTTTGGGCAGTCTGTCTGTGCTTTCTGCATGAAACACTTTTTCCCTCTTGGGATGTCCCACTCCCCCAGAGAACATGCCATAGCATAAACTACTACCACAGTACACAAAATGTTGTCCTAAAGATGTATAATCATTCTGTTTGTTTGTCTGTATATAGCTACCCTTTCACATATCCTGGGGCATTATTTAAGAAGAAAGAAGCCTTCTAATCTTAGTAATTGTTGATTAAACAACAGGAAGAAAGTTGGCTTCCTGTCTGAAGGTGGTTTTACCTGTCATCGTTCGCAAAGACAACGTAAGCCTAGGTGCCCAAATTTGAGATGTTCATGAAACAAACTCCAGCAGAATTCCTTGTTTTGGGACGTTAAACCATTTTCTCTGTTGCTGTATATCTTAATGCTGTTCTTTTCTTCATTGTACGCGACTTTCACTTTTCTCCAGCTTGCAGTGAAAATGCACCGCTCTAAAGTATTTACAGATTTTCTTCCTGATAAATAACCCACTGCATTTTGTGGTGTGTCTCACAGTACTGAAGTTCAGAGCAGGCACTCGTTTGACACTGAACTCTTGCATAGTATTGCTAAATTCTTTTCTGGTTCAGGAGTCTGTTGGCTGATACCTTTGGAATTCAAGATTTCCTTCATTTTGGGTGTAGTTCTGAGCCAAATACTCCTCCTGCTGCCCGGCAGTCTCTGACATTATCTGAAACATGGTTCTTTTGCTCAGTGAATTCAGCTGCTGAAGCTGTGTGGAATACATTCTGGGTTTGCACACTGCTGTGGTTTGAAGTTTTGTAGGATTTAGGATGTGCAGGACTTGCAGGGGTAACTCCTTCATCCGCCATTGCATATAAAGCTACATGTGCAAACCCACATTACGTGTTCTGGTCATGTCATCAGAGGGGCAGTGGAGCTGCTGGAAGTTGGTTAGAATATGCTTCTGCTTGGATTAAACACAGTCCATTTCTGTAATTCTTTTTATTAGCAATTGTCTGTCTGTTAACCATTAAATTGGTGTCAATATCAGCATGATCCAAGCTCCTGGATAAGGTCTTAATTCCCTCATTTTGAAATAAGTACAAACATTTCATGTGTGTGGTCACACAGAAGTCCTGGTAGCTACTGTAGCTTGCAGTATGTAGTGCATGTGCAGTATGAAACTTTTTCTGGCGCTTTATATTTGTTTCTTCTTTCTTAATAGTAACCAATTTCTACCAGGAGTTATACCTGCAGAGGTGACCTGCTGTGCACTTGACTGTCAGCTTTTCTGCAGGGTGTTTATAAAGTTAGGCCATTTTATTCAAGGGTTTTAGGTGTTTGATTTAAATTATTGTGTTCTGACTCTGTAGAGCATTAAAAAAATAGCTGAGTACTAAGCACAAGACACATTTTTGTCTGTAATTGTTCTTACTGTTTTCTTACTGTTTTCAGCACTATTCAGTCTTTTCTGTGTCAACTCTATAACACTGCAGAGGTTTCTCTCCTTATAAAATATTTCATGGAAATACATTTGGAAACACTCAATTTACTGTGCTGTTCAGATTTCAGGAATCACAGTCTGAGCTCACTTATAACTGGGCAAGGAATTACTTGGGATTTTATTCAGAAGTACAGCGATTTAGATAGTTCTCCCAACTTCACAGAGTTGATTGCATTTTAACAGGAAATGAAATGCCTCTATGAATGCTGAAGTCCCCAAATCCTACCTTTTAAAAGTTTTGGGGGCAGGTAACAGTGACCGTGTCATAACTGTGGTTGTTTTGGTTTTGGTTTTAATGGACTAATATGAAAGGCTAGTTGATTTATATCTCATTTTATTTTTGAATATAATATTGTTACACTAAAACACTGTTAGAAGAAAATGCACCCTACCTGAAAAGCTTTAGGAAACACTTTAAAAGCCTCACCTAAATTTTCAAGGAAGAGTTAAACCATGTATGTTAAAGGGAAAGCAGTACTTGTGGATAAGGGAGCGGGAAAGGGAGAAGAATGTTTGTTCCTGCTGTTGTTTTAGTGGATTGTTTATCCTTTTGGTAGTGCTTGTGCCTAATAAAAAGAATAAGAGCTCCTTTTCTCTTTTAGAGAATGAGTAAAAGTAAATGACACATGCTGACTAAACCCCTGGTCTGTAGAACTTCAAAGCCTGGAAATATTTTTACATAGGATCTGACTTTTCTCAGTGTAGACTTATTTTTTTGTGTCTTTCTGATCTGAAAGCTTGCATCTCTTTTTTTTTTTTTTTTTTTTCTTTTTTCTCTTTCTCCCCTTGCAAATGTGATGACTGGTGAATTTTGCATTCAGGTTGTGGTTTCATTGAGGTATTTGGCATCTTGTTGATCAAGGTGCTTGCCTCTTTTCTCCACCAGCAGAACAAAGCAGTATTCAGCTAGAGTCACTGTGAATGTCTTGTTTGGTACTTCAGTTCATGGGCAGGCTTTTTTCAGACTCCTACTGTAGTAATATGCTCGTACAAGGTTACTGTCCGTAGAGTCACAGCAACCACAGCAGAGTTCACGTGTCTCGTGAAGGTTAGAATCACTTTTTGGTCATGGTCTGTTGATTTAGTGCTTTCTAGCTGTGTTTTGAAGAATTTTTGAATGACTTCTGCTTGCAGATCTTTCTCTTCAGTCAAGTGTTAGCAGAGGTTCGTGATCCTGCCATCCTTCTCATTTTAAAAAATGGAAACTTCCCAAGTCCCTGTGATTGTGAAACTCAAAATCTCTAACCTGCTAAATAGGAGGCTGCTGTGTTTTTTGTTGAGCAAGATCAACCATGGCAGTATCCGAGTTAAGCCAGTAATCTGTGTCTCCATGTTGCAGTCTGTATTTCATGGAATCATAGAATGGCTTGGAAAGGACCTTAAAGATCATCTAGTTCCAGTCCCTCTGCTCTGTACAGGGCCACCTTCCACTAGACCAGGTTGCTCAGAGCCGCATTGAACCTGGCCTTGAACACTTCCAAGGAAGTGTTTTGTTAGTGTGTTTGTTTGATAGATGCTACAAGTAGAATAGTTTTCAGATAAATGCAATGGATTTCACAATGTATTAGTATTTAAATATACGAATGGATAGTGGATTAAACTAGTTGAATGTCATCCCTGATTAGGGTAAGTACCCCCGTTTCAGGAGAAAATGCCGAAAATAACCGATCCCAAAGTGAGTAATTCTTAGAGGGATTTTTTTTTTCCCCTGCAAGAGTGTCAGTGGGTTTTTTTTTTTTGTGAGAAAGACTTTTCATTTTGGAGGGTTAACTAAAATGATCTGAAAATAGTTGACAATTGGAAATCTCTTCACAAAACCTGTGTTTGGAGTAATCTTTCATTGAAAGGACCAACAGTAAGTGGGAACACTTTAGAAGGAAAAAAAATTCTGATTATAGACTAGCCTGTCCTTGGGGAAAGTCATTTAATGTCTTAGGAACTGGCACAAGTTTCATTCTTCTAAAAATCTTGTTGGTAATTATTTAATAGCTGTGGATTTAGTTAAGCTGTGGGGAGCCTTGGTGTTTCCTTTCACTATAGTCTGCTTTTTGTGGACTTCAGAGTCAGGGCTTTTGTTTTATGGTAAAATTTGGGGTGATTGCAAGTCTGAATGACAAAGTGAATTACTGAGAGAGTTATAGCTGAATGTCAAGTTAGGAAGGTTCATTAATAAAGGGGAAGGATTAGGACAGGATGTAACACTTGTGCTGTATTTACAGAGGAAATAGTTTAATTTTTGCAAGATTTCTGGGTGAACTTGAATGGTTTCTTTTTGTCAAGGGATAATTTGTTTTCGGTAGGTCCAGCGTACATTTGCAAGGATGAGTAGTTCTGTATTCTCATGTTTTCCTTTTATATCCAAATGGATTTTTTTAGACTGTCTCCTCGGCGAAGTGTTGCCCATATCAAAACTTTAGTTACCAGTTTCCTATTTAGTGCAATGTGCACCAAAACTGCTAAAAGTGTTCGTGGTATGCCCACAAAATAATACAAGTGTTAACCTCTGCTAGTTTTTCTTTCACACTTCTTTTTAGATGCAGAACTGCAGAGACCAACCCAAACACAGTGCTGATGAGGCACAGTTCTGTGAGGGAAAGCAAAGTGGAGGTGTCCTGAAGAGAGGAAATCAAATCAGAGCATCCTGGTCAACCTAATAGACAAAGAGGTGCTTTGTTGTGGCTGGGAAGAAGCTGAGGTCTGTCAAATAGTCTGTGTAGGTCAAATTAGAAGAACAATACTTGTTTTAATTTTGAAATGAGAAGTGGACAAAAGCCCAAAGGCAAAAGATTTCTGCTTTTGAATATTACTGTTTAACAGTAGAGAAGAGACTGGCACATACAGTAACAGGCTAGGCTGTTGCCAAACTCTTCTCTGTGCCTGGGTTTAAGAAATGTATGGTAAAATGCAAATGGCAATTGCCCTGCTGGGTCAAAAGGCCAGTGTCAGGTTATAAGCATACAGGAAGTTAACAAACCACAGAGAGAAAGTGGTGTTTCACCTTAGTGAGGGCTCTGATAATGCATGTGCCAAGCAGATGGCCTAGATTTGTCACTAGATAGGGGCAAAAGGTCTTGAGGCACAACCTCAGTGCTGGTTGGCTCAGAATTGGATATGGGCATTGTTATGTCAATGTACCCATTCTCTTCAAGTTCACTTTCTTGACTCCATTTTCCCTTTGCTCACTTTTCCCACTTGCTTCGCATCGGTTGTGTGGAATTCACCGGGGAGGAGCAGGGGCTTCCCCACACGTACTTATTTTGCCTACTGTCAAACCCAAGGCCAGCACTGTATTCCTGTACTGCCTTGAGTGTTACAAGCATTAGTGCAGAAGTGTCTGATCAAAGACTGTGTTCCTCTTACTCTGTCCATCTTAACCAAACCTTCTCTCTGTGGAATGTAGTGGAGTTCTGTTGAAGTGGCAAAGGATTTGTTTTGACGTAGTCTAAACAACACTGGGAGGAGAATAACAGTTTGTTTTTCTTAAATTCTGAAGCTTTGCATCGTCAACTGAAGAGTCCATTTCATTCGGATCTTTCTCCAGAGGTAGCCACAGTCAGAAACTCAGGGCATATGGTGCTCCTGAGAACTATCCCCAAAGCCAGCTGTTCTCAGCTCAGAGGAATTACTCAGTTGGAAGTGGTTCCTTTGTATTAACTAACCCACAGTGTATGTCCAGGCTCTGCCTTGAACCACTCTTAGATTCACAGCACAAATGGTTTGCGTTCCAACCTACTGCAGCTCTGCTTGTTTTGATCCTGGTTTATTTGATGGTTTTACCTTTTGGTCCTTGTACTGGGAAAGGTGGTGAGTCTTCCTGTCTACCTGTGCTGTGACACTCAAAATTATGTGGAACTTTCTAGGCTTTTTTTCCTGTTCTACTTATTTACTGTACAAACCAACCAAACAACAGAAATTTGATTCGTTTTGTTGTCCTTGCCTGAGCCCTTTGAATTTCTGCTGTTCATCTTTGGAAATGAGGGCACTGCATCCCTTCCCCTATTTCACCAAAAACAACTAATAGTTGTAATTTGCTTCATTTTTAAGAGTGAGAGTTTTAAGGGATACACCACAGAAGTAATGAATATAAATGCAAATTTAATAGTGATTATAAGGGCAAATTTCCATACTAGGGAACTGGCATGATATCAGTTTAAACATAAAACTGAAGAAAAGGTATCTTTTTGTAGAAAAATCTTCTGTGGGTGTCAGGGGGATTCAGAGCTACGGAGTGTTCCTGGTTTTTTCATTCATGTTGAAGGTGGTTTTACTAACACAGATGGAGCAAAGCCATCTTTGGTCCTAACACAAGTGCTGTAGTAGACAAGCTGAATTTCATATGTGTCTGCAATTCTTTGTTACTATTAAAATATTTTTTCCTGTCTTGATAAGTTTTACGAGTTTACTCTGCATTTGTTCGTATTAGGCACAGCAGTTCAGTATCCCTAGTTCATTTAAAAAACATAAACTCAACACAAGTGTTTTATGTGTAGAAAAATCACAGTCAGTTGATTGTCCATAAGAATGTCAGTACAGTGATCAGAGCTGCTCAAGATCTCAACAGTGTGTGTGAGCACATAATAAAAATTCCAGATCCCAGTGTGGTAAGAGCACATTTCATCATGTGGTGATTTCAGGAGAGCAGCTGCCCTAAGATCTACATGTCTGCCCCAGCCACGTCATGACGCCGTGGCCGTGCAGGACCCGTACGTGCGTCACCTTCCCTCTGTGCCTTGGTTTTCTCAGAAAGGAAATGCAGTTGTGTGGGCTGGGAGGAGATCTGGGTGTTCTTACTCAGTCGTGATCTGGACCATCAGTGTAGCACCTGTATCAGCTCATGCCCATCTCTCAGTCTAAATGGGGAACTCAGAAATTACAGTGCAGTTCTTGCCTTTAGTGCCGAAAGAGCATCATGGAATGCTCTGGAAAAATCTGTAGGTATTGGTAGAAACAACTTTTCCCAAGATCTGTGTTGTAATGGGGAGAGTGAATGTCTGCAGTACTCGGCCAGTGAGGAGACTGGAATATTAAATTCCTAACCAGTGGAGACTGGTTAGGTGGCAGAATTGCAAGAGGTGGGAAATCCTTCAGACCTAGAACATGTTTTCAGTTTAAATGTGTGCACTATTCCTGTTATTCATGTTATAATAACGCCCAGCCATGACAAGTGAAATCCAGATCCTTTCTGTTAACTGTATAAATACGGGAGAGAAGCTGCTTTGTGTTACACTGAATGTGCTCCTAAGTAGTGATGGGTAATAACGATTCCTGGAAAAGTTGTGTTCAGCGGAGTTAAGCCTTGCACATCGAAGTTTTTTGGAGTTTGGGAAAGAAGTTTTTGCATTTCTGCAGCTCTGGAAGCAGTGTGCAGAAATGCAAGACTGAACAGCACAGTAGCAGAAAGAATAGGACTGATTTTCACAATTGCTCTTCCGAAGCAATGGGTGATAATCTGAGGCAAGTGGGCTAAAGTATCCAAATACCGTAAAGCCATTTGCTCTGTGACCTCATCATATCTGTTACCGTTAACTTTTGCTCACCAGTAATAAAAAGTGCAGGAAACTGAAACTTCGATCATGTAGTTAGAGGTTTCACAAAGGACCACAGTGATCTGATTAGGGTTTATACTCTTCTTGCTCGATTTTCACCATCTCGATAGCATATGAGAAGCCTATTAAACCACAGACTGCAAGTTTAAATTACACAATTTCAGTGTGTAGCCTTGCTCTGGATGATTCTCTGCTTCAGCAGGCAGATATGAAGGTCAGTAGAATGTACTGTGGAAAGCGAGGTTGAAATTTTAGTGCTGGTTTGTCACTTGGTCTCTGGACTTTCTTAGTGACAGATTTGGCAGTGGAAGCCAAAGCAATGGAGAAATTTTCTGGGGTATTGGCCTTCCCACCGTTATTCAAATTACTGTACTTTTCATTTTCCATATCTCGCTGCAGGAAAGATTGACAGTGATTTATTGGTGGCAAATGCATCATAGCAACTTCAGTCATAGATTCCATAACCAAATGCATGAGAGAGTAAGCATTTTGTCCCCCTGCGCTGTTCAGATCCCAGTTTAAAAGTTTTAGTTATATAAAGGAGTTGATGTAATAGGAACCAAGAAGTCCTTGAACGTGTCATTTCGTGCCCCTTCAAAAAAAAAAGATTTGGATTTGGCATGTCAGTAGTACAACCATGAGGTAAAGTGGGGAACAGTAAATGTGTGACCAGTGAAAAGTTCCCTTTTTAACCACAGAGAACACCAGTCACAGATGTGTAAAAACGACTGCGGCTTGTTGGACTGTAATCACCTCATCGTGCTGCTGTCAGTGGAATGACATTTGCATCCAAACATTAACACGTTTCTTTGGGAATGACCCCACTGCACAGGGGAGAATCAAGGGGGGGAAGGGAGAACAGGATGGACCAAAAAACCCAGATAAAAACAGGTGACTGTAAATGTACTGTCCACCTCTGGACAATGGAAAAGTGAAGGAGTTCAGTGTAATGCAGGATGTTGCCCATTAATACTGTAAATACAAATAGGGTGTAAATATCCTGGACACTTCAGGATTTTAAATAGGGATAGTTACCTTTAGATGCTGAATGTATGTAATATATTCTTTTTATTGCAAATAATTCTTCTTCTTTCAGCCTTTAATGAGCAGATCTAACACAAGCCATTTTTTCCTAGATTGAGGTGTAAAGATTTGAACCAGGTATTGAAGTAAAGCAGCAGCCTTTTGTCATTGGTTCCCAATCCCTACTCTGCAGAAGCCTTTCTGGTAATTAGCTTTCTGTGCAAAATTGGAGGCTTTGAGCAGCTTTTGAGGACCTCAGAAAAAGCTCTTGATGTTTCCAGAAGGAAATGAAATATTATCACTGTAAAACATCTCCTGTTTGAAAGATTTTGTGATTTTGTTTTGGTGTAATATGATTTTTATTTCTTTTTTTTTTTTTTGTATTTTGACGTGAAATTACTCTCAGATTTTGATTCCTCCTGTTTTAAATGGACACTTAATGCTGATGATTCTTTCTTGTCCTGTCAAGATAGTGCAATTGGTTACTGAGTGTCAGACTTAGCCATTGTTAGCACAAGCATATGAAAATTGAAACTTATTGATAGAATTATATGTGGGTTTTGTTGATTTTTTTTTTTCTCTTTCTGGTGAGATGTTTTTAGTTTTGGAATTCTGAGTATTTTGGAATTCAGTAAAACACTTTATGGCTGAAAATTACTTCCCCTGATGGCAGAGGCAAGTGATTCTATCCTTTGAAAAAGGGAGATGATATCAGCTGATAATATTGGACATTAAAATCTCTTGAAAATACTGAGAATTCAAGAAAATGAGAAAATTTACTGCTGAATTGAACTGACCAACTGTTTCTTAAAGCAGTAGAGGAAAAAGCAAATGTAATGGATAGGATGGACTTCTTGGAAAGATGTCACCTCTCAGGATGCCAGCATCTAGAGGATGGCAAGAGGATTCTCTGATTCTTTTTATCCAAGAGTCCATTCCGTGTTTTTTTAGGAAGCGTGACAGTGAACCACTGGGGCTACAAAATGTCTTTTTTTCCTTTTTTTTTGTAGTATAATAGCAAGATTCGTACTGCATTTGCTACCAAAACCATCAGAAGTGACTGTCACGTTGGAACCATTGTGATTTGGCTTTATGTTAAACAGGACTCAACTGGAATAGTAAGAGTCTTCAGTGGGCTTTTCTGAAGCCTTTTGTGACACTGATACAAAAGATCATAGTAGATTTGTTTGTTTGTTTGTGTGCATTTACTCCCAAACCAAAAATATCACTCCTTAGAAAACACTGGTTGAGGCTTCAAAATTCAGGAGTTCACTGCCTTTCCACTCTTTAAACCTAGACCTGAACTGTGTTGCCAGATTCATGGAGGAACCCAGTTATGTTGAGGAATTCTAGTTGATAATGCACAGGGCAGTGGTAATGCAGAAATGGTACGGAGTAGAAATTTGGATCAAATTTTAGATGGAGTTTCTCACCTTGGACCTTTCTGCACGTGAAATTTGGTGCATTTGTCTGTGGAATAAAAGACTGTAGCTTATCTTACACTATTCAATGAGTGTAGTTTCAGGAGGGTCATTTAGAAAGTGGATATGCATATGGGTAGTGTGAGTATGGAGTGCAGCATGCAGGTGAGATGTTTTACCAAGAGCGTGGAGACTAGTTCTTTCATCTCATGGGCTGCATTTTCCAAAGAGAAAATCACTGCTTTTAATCCTGGCCACAGCCAGGGCAGGTGGAGGCTGGCCTGACTGTTCATGGTGTACTGGCTTGCAGGTTTTCTCTGCAGCTGTGTTCATGATTATTATTAAGTAAAACAGTTTCAGAGTCTTTGAGATCCTCTCCTTCACATTGCAAATACAGCACAACCTAAGTTATGTTGGTATTTAGGGACTAAAGGGAGCAGTTGTTCCCGTGGCTCCACAACCACTTGTGTGAGACAGGAAGCAAGACAATGAGAGAAGGACCAAGGGCTTCATTTTAAATACTTACTGTTCCAAATGTTATCTTTCCATGCCCAAACGGATCTCCCAGGTTCTCCCAAACTTGAAGTACAAAACCTGTGTGATTGAAACATGCTTCTCTTAGAGTGCGAGAAACAGTAGTAGTTTTGTCCCTATTTCCTATCTTTTTTTTAAGAAAAAGGATGAATGCAGAATACCTTTTGTGGTTTGGGTTACAATTTCATTATTAACAAATGTGATTCATATGTAGAACTCAGGGGTTTCCCCCTATGCTGGGTAGTGTGTCCTTGTGTGGGGCAATGGATGGTTTTCCCTCTTTACCTGGGTGTACAGTCTTAATTCTTCCTCTTCTCTTAGGAGACTGTATATTAATATCTCCCTTTCTGTCGAGTCCTGATGTAGGATTACCAGGTGTGGTGAAGTGTGACCTTCAACAGAGATGTGGTTTAGAGGCTCCCATGTTGTCATTCTAGCTATGACACTGCCTCCCTCGTTACCTGGGGAAGGTGCTGACTCTGCTTTAAACATCTTCATGAGTAAATGAGAGTGAAATTTCACTGCTACATTTTGCAGGAACTTTTTGCCTCCTTCTGCATAATCCAGTCCTAATCCTGATCTCACAGAAACCAAGAAGTGATTTGCATTGAGGAGTTTCTTCATTTTGATGTACAGCTTTGGAGCATTTACCTTATAAATTCTGTCTCCTGATTTTGTCTCACTTTTTTTTCCCCAGTGGAATTAGTGATAAAATAATGCACTTTTTCTTAATAATACAAGTAAGGGTGACACATAGTTCTGAAAAAATACACTCATCTCCAGACCTTATCTCCCTTCGTTCCCAAAGTCATTTTATTGCTTTATTACAATTAACTCCTGGATTGCTGTGGTCAAAAAGTATCTGATCAACCAGTTCTATATATCCAGCTTCAGACCATCAGAGGGCTTTTCCAGTCATAATCCAGGGGCAGTTACCTTCCCAACTTAGCTCTTGTGTTTATGACATTGCTTTCAGAGCATTTTCTATTATATGGCTAAATGATTTTTCCCTAATGCTGGTTTCTGTATCCATGTAAAATTTTACATGTGGTTACTTGTCTGGTATCTATGAAAATCTGTACATTTAGATTCTACATTGAAAGAAACTGGAGCAATATTTTATGAGACATATAATGTTTTATATATTTTATATTATTTTATGAGACATATAATTTATGACATATCTCATAGAACAGTATTATTACTGCCTCCGAAACTCTTAGCAATGTGTGGCTAAACAAAAATGTCAAAAGGTTCCATTTAAATGCCTAAGGAAAAAACGAAGAGTGAAACTAAGATCTGTGGGAGAGAAATTTCTGATGTTAAACAGGAAGCACAAATATTCAGCAGAAGTGTTTGCAAAAGCATCAGTAAGAACTCTACACATGTACACGTGTTAATTTTCTCACTCATTTTTCCCCAAGGATTATTATTCTTTTCATGGGAAACTTAAAGTGATCTAAGCCACCTAATTTAATATTTAAACTGGAAATTATGTGAGTGAAAAGAAATAACAAGAAGAAAAATCTGTGTTTGCCAAACACTTAGTGGGAGGAACATCACCCAGTCCTGTAGCCAGGTAGCTTAGCCAGTGTTAAAAACGGGGTTGTGTTTACTCTTTGACCACTTCAACACTAATATTATCTGAAGTTTGTGTTGTATATGTAGCTTCTTATTCTTGATGTTCTGTAATAACTCATGAATAGCAGTGTTAATTGGTACGTTTTAATGTGTTCTACAAAGACAATTAGTATGATTTTTGTGTTTTCCATTTGTAGAATTTGGACACACAGGTCTAAATAATATTTTTAAATCTGTATACCTGGACATTCTCTGCGAATCAGTAGAAACAGAGAGGGGAAAAAAACAAAGCAAACAGCAAGTTCAAGATCACTGTGTTTGAGAGAACTCCAGATGTACTCTGCAGTGCCCTGAAAATGAAAAGCATTTCCCTTTCTGCTGCAGATAAAAGGGTTGCGTGGGGCCTCTTGCACTGCAGTACTTGTGAGAATCCTGAATTCTAAGTAGAAGTGAAAGGACTTTTACTTGTGTTCAGAAACTAAGTTGATGTTTTTTTCCATCCAGAAGGGGATTGAAAGGTTGTAAGGAGAAAACAACAAAAGAAAAAAAATCAGAATAAGAATATGAGTAGGCCTTGACTCAATGTTTTATTATATTTAAAAAGTACAGGTACATTAGTCATATTCTCTGAAGGATTTCTTGTAAAGGAACTTTGCTGCTTGTAAGCTTTTCCTGTGATTAGTTTTTAATGAAAGTATTTTTTAAATTAAGTGAATTGGTAGTTTGGAAATTGATAACTATGGAAACTGAAACGATCTGCTCCTGACTTTCAGGGACACTGAGTGGCATGAGCACCGTGCAGAGAGCTGTGCAGAGGAGGCCATTTCTTCTGAGGCTGAGCCGGTGTGTGGTTCTCAGGAAACCCCAGGAGAGGGTACAGTACGTGTTGTGAGGCCCCATCTGCTGGTGCCTCCTCCTCTGGCTGCTGCCCGTGGCTGTGTGTCAGGTACAGGGTGTGCTCTGTGTTCTCCTATGGCAGTTCTGTGGGGACAGATCCCTCTGCTTTCAGTGAAGGGTTGGCATTACCCCTCTTGTATAATCATGTCCCTTGTCTGCTCCACAGCAAAGAAGTGATGGCCACTGGGTGTTATTTCAGTCTACTAATATATTGTACCAGTAATGCTTTAATGGTTTCTGAGTGAGTTTACAGGAGAGAGGAACAGAAGAATTGACTGTTGTGGCACTTTGGCCCGAGGTTGTTGCTTAATGTTCCATTATTCCACTTCCCAAATACCCCTGTCTCTGCTGTGATCCCTAGCTGAAGAACAACTTGCCAGGCTTTGTCTTGCAAAGTATCACTTCATCTTAGCGCTTATTGCCTGGTTAGACTCCAACCATAGTGATACAGGCAGAATAAAAAATCATTGCTGCTTGAGGACATGATTGTAATGAGGTTGTAGTGCCAGGCAGGGAAGTCTGAAATTGTGGAACTTGAAATCCTAAGTCATAAAACTTCAGCTGTCTTGCTTCATATCAGCTTACAGGAGCGAAGAAACATGCACTGCTTCTATACCAGGATACCAGCCTGTCCAGCCTGTCTGTAGGTACTAAAATCCAAGGAATTCCTGAACCTAAGAACTTGTATGTACTGAATGCTGGGACCATGGCTGTTAGCAGAAACAAGGTACCTTCTGGCACTGAAATATTTTACTGCTGCAGTCTTCAGGCTAGAGATGTGCACAGGAGCAGTTGCCCTCAGGCTTCAGTGGGAGATGTTGACAGTGGTGCTTTTGTTTTGCCAGTGAGGACTTACTCTCTCCGTTTAAATCTTTCATGATAGAGTAGGAATTAAAATCCATGCAGTGCAAAATAAGGATAATATAGAGTAACAGGGAAGCTGGTTCCATATTTGTTCTGTTGCAAAGCAGCTGAACTATATTAAATCTGTGTAAATAATAAAAAGATGGGCCACTTCTGCTATGATTTTGCATATCAGAAGTCTGAGATCTAATCACTGTCTGACTCCTGTTAAGGTCATGTGCTAGAACCCATGACCAGTTTTTAGTTGGTTACCATTAACTTGGGTGTGGTGAAGGAGGAATTTAGAACTACGTAAACACAACAATGTCAAAAAGGGGCAAAAAATAAAGTTGGTAATTAGCATCAAATGTTACAAATATTTGAAGCTATCTATCTGTCTTATAGAGTTTAAAATACATTTGTTGTGCCTTTAAAGACATAAATCATTGTTCTTTAACTTTAAAAACTGAGCGTGAATTATCCAAAGCCATGTGAGTGCTGGTATCTGGCTGTTGGTGCAGAGCAGTTTCACTGGAGTGAACTAGTTGTGTTGGTGCTTTGTCTTGATGGAAAATAGAGATCTGTGGGGACTGGGAAAGCACCCTGGGTACCCTTGATTGTGAAATGGGTTATTGATCGATCAGTCCTCATACAGAAACTTCCAGAGAGGGAGAAGTTTTAAATGACATCACTATCCGTCTTTATTCTTCCATTGACTAAAATCATAGAAGCATAGAATCAACTGGGTTGGAAGGGACCTCTGAGATCATCAAGTCTTGATCCACTACCGCCGTGGTTATTAGACCATGGCACTGAGTGCCACCTCCAGTCTCATCTGAAAAACCTCCAGGGACGGAGAATCCACCACTTCCCTGGGCAGCTCATAACAATGCCAAAAGAACTTACAGTTTCTTTTATTCCCCAAAGGGATTTACAGTTTGCTTTGTACCTCTGCTGCTCTTCATCTGACCTTTATCACTGCTGCCCACTGAATTGTACTTAAAGCCTAAAAAAGGCATATGTGTCAGACTGGGAAATTTCCCAGAGAATTGTCTCAAAAACTGACATAAATCACAGAATCATAGAATCAGACGGGTTGGAAAGGACCTCTGAGATCATCAAGTCCAACCCTTGATCCACCACAGTTGCTAGACCATGGCACTAAGTGCCACGTCCAGCCTCATCTTAAAAACCTCCAGGGATGGAGAATCCACCACTTCCCTGGGCAGCCCATTCCAATGGCTGATTACCCTCTCTGTAAAGAATTTCTTTCTAATATCTAACCTAAACCTCCCCTGGCACAGCTTAAGACCATGCCCTCTTGTCCTACTGCTGATTGCCTGGGAGAAGAGACCAACCCCCACCTGGCTACAATCTCTTTCAGGGAGTTGTAGAGAGCGATGAGGTCTCCCCTGAGCCTTCTTTTCTCAAGGCTAAACAGCCCCAGCTCCCTCAGCCTCTCCTCACAGCACTTGTGCTCCAGTCCCTTCACCAGCCTCGTTGCTCTTCACTGGACCTGCTCCAGCACCTCCACATCCTTCCTGAACTGAGGGGCCCAGAACTGGACGCACTACTCCAGGTGTGGCCTCACCAGCGCTGAGTCCAGGGGAAGAATCACTTCCCTGGACCTGTTGGCCACACTGTTCCTGATACAGGCCAGGATGCCATTGGCCTTCTTGGCCACCTGGGCACACTGCTGGCTCATGTTCAGCCTCCTGTCAATCCAAACTCCCAGGTCCCTTTCTGTCTGGCTGCTCTCCAGCCACTCTGTGCCCAGCCGGTAGCGCTGCAGGGGGTTGTTGCGGCCAAAGTGCAGGACCCGGCACTTGGCCTTGTTGAACCTCAGCCCGTTGGAACCAGCCCAACTCTCCAACATATCCAGGTCCATCTGCAGAGCCCTCCTGCCTTCCAGCAGGTCGACACTCCCTCCCAACTTGGTGTCGTCTGCGAATTTGCTGATGATGGACTCAATCCAAATCTTATCCAGAGAACCAGATAGTGCAGCTAGAAAATACTTCCCTGTCTCACACAAGTGTCACTTTTTCAATTTTCGCCTATTTTCCCCCCCATGTCACTCTGAAATGATTTTGAAAGCTTTCAACTGTTTTAATAAAAAATCACTCAAGAAAGAGCATGACTGATCCATAGCCATCAGTAACCTGTTGACTAGACACCTCCCATCCCAAAAGCCCGCTCTCTGCTCTGCTATTGTGTACATGCTCTTGTTTTTAACAGAAAAAATTCCATCCTGGACCTGAGAAATGGTTTTTGTTTGAAGTTTTGTCAGACTTTCAGTGGAAGTTGTAGAGTTTTGGTTTCACCAAATCATTGTCCTCCAATGGAAAAACTTGCACTGAAAAATTCCCAGCTGTGTCTGCTTCTGAGTTTACCTTGTGTAACATCTTTTTAAGGGAAGTCTTCTGATGCAGAACAGTTACACTTCAGGAGGACGTGTTTTAAAGGCAGTTATTGGTTAAACATGAGTAAATCCAGGGGAGGTTCTTGTCTGTGTTTTTGTGGAGTGCTGCAGTGAGCAGCCCACCCTGGTGTTGGTGCCACCGGTGTCAGGCCAGGGCAGTGATCTCAACACAGTGGGAGCTGCTTGAGGTGACTGACCTTATCTTTCTCCTGATGCTTGATCCCTGTTCCCATCCTCTGGCTGCTTCTGTCATTGTGCAAGTCCATGTGGTGGTGCAGTGCATGTGTCTGGGGCAGAGAACTGACCCAGGGCAAATATAATTTGCATCTTCACCCTTTCCCCTCCAAGAAATGCAACTGGTGGGAACTGGCAGGGAGAAGAAGCAACTGGGAATGGTTCAAGCCAGCCCTGCCCAGTGCAACAGTTGGAAAGGGAGCTTGAGGCAGTAGATTCCCAGTACTTTGTTCTTTGTAATAAAATTCTTAATGCTGGGTCAGGTTGTTACCTGGTGTTTGTCCAGGTCTTTGTAGGGCCATAGAGTAAAATAGATAATGCAAAGAACTGGTAAAAATAAAATAGAACACCCCCCCGGCTGGTTTTAACCAGAATCACTTCAGGTTGGAAGAGCAGTTGCAGTTACACTTGCCCAGCCAAAATTGTGAACCCAGTGAAGGGTTGAGATTGAGTGAGTTAAAAAGGTGGAGGAGAATGAGGAAAGGAAGAATAATTCTGAAGGCAGTCTCTCCAAACAAAGCTTATTCATGTATGGTTGTCTAAACATATTCCTGTAAAGGTAGGATGGAAAAAATTAGGGTAGCAATGCAGTGCAGCACCTGAACAGACAGAGTTCAAGCAAAAATATCCACCAGGAAGGGAGGCAGGAAGTTGATAAGGAATGCACCTCTGACGGAAGGTGGGGCAAGATTTGTCAATGCTTTGTCCTGTCTGGTGTTAATGCAAGAGCTGTAAATGTCAGGCACCATTTAAGTGGCTTATCTAGAGGGGAGAAGGAGGACAGAAGAAAGACTAAATGAGGAAGAGTAAATTAAGACTGGAAAAGAACTGAATATGGGAAGAAGAAATAGGGATTATTAAGTAGATGTCTTTTGAAATGTGCCTGTAAAAGAGAATACATAATGCAATCAACAACAAACTTTTAAAACTTTATAACTAGATAGTTTTATGCCTTTTTTCAGTTTAAGTATATTTGATCTCAAGCTATTTTTGCTTCAAAATACTAGTTTTCCACAGAATGAAGTCTTACTCAAAAAGACCCCAAAACCCATCATCACCATGTAGCAAAAATGTTCAGTCTCATCACAGAGTATGTTTGAGCGGTGAAATAAATTGTGATGGGTGTTTTGAGTTTCCTGTGTGTGCTTTGCTCACAGAACCCAGGCAAAGAGCCTTTAATGTTCTTGATACTGCTTTTAAAATACAAGCAAGCGAGCCAGATGCTTCTTGCTGTACTGACTTTATTCACTGGTATCTTTATACACTCTGTTTCTTAAGCAGCCTTGAAAAGAGGGATCATATGTGTGGGAGGGAGCAAAATATTGTACAAACTTCCAACTTGCTTCCTTACAGATACTGAATTTAAAATTGGCCTTAGCATTAGCAAGTGCACATTGTCTGAGGGGGTGCCCTTGGGAAAAGCATTCCTAAGGCACTAGGAGAGCTGGCAGGAGGATGATGTGTGTGTGGTGGGTCCCATACCTATGTGTCTTCATACAGGTGTGGTGTCACTGAGTTTGGGTCAAGGACAGGCAAATGTCACCTTTTCTTCCTGGAGAAGTTCACCAAATCCTGAAGTATCTTAGTTTGTATTGAAAAAGTCAACTTTGTAACTCTTGATCATTAGTTCTTTCTCAGGATTGGGAGCATTGTAGGTCTTTTTAGTTAAGCTCCCTGTGCTTGAGTGTTGGTGAGATTAATTTTTGCAAGCTGCCTGCTGCCCTCTTGTGCAATGATCGGCTCTTTACACCGGCGTGTGTCCTGGCCATCCATAAAGGCTTGGAGTTGCTTCTTCATTTGGTGAAGTGCTGGATTTGGGGTGCCAACCTCACATGCTCTTCTATATTTCACTCCCTGCAAGTCCTGCCTTCCATTCAGTCCCATCTTTGTATCAACTGGTTCAAGCCTTGACCCCTTTTTCATTTGTTGTCTTTCCATTTATTTTAAGGATTTGAGGGAGGATGAGAGAGCTGCTCTGTCACAGTGTTAAAGCATTTGTCTGATCTGTTGTGATACGCTTGGTATGAGATGTACTGTATCTTCCACTACATTTGGTTTATGAGTGGTTCCCTCACTTCTTTGGCTTGAAAGTGAAAATCTTTCTGACTTCCTTGTCAGGATGTTCTTCCAGAGATTTAACTTTATGCCACTAGACATTAGCATTATGTTCAACTCTTTTTCCATTTTAATGGAATTGTGCAGCTGATGATTATGCACCACCTAAGTGCCTGAAAATCTTTGAAAACAGAAAGGAAATTTGAGGCAGCATAACAGAAGGAAAAAAGTGAACTGGAGTTGGAAAACAAATGTGGGAAATTGGAAGAATGGGAAGAAGATAGAGAATCAAGGATGAGCATGGAGAGGGGACAGGAAACAGTAGAGAGAGAAGTTTAATATAATAAGGTCATCTTCAAGAAGTGAAAAGAGGTAGAGGTAAGAAGAAGCTGCTGAAGAGCCTAAGTGATGTGGTGAGGGATAGTTTAGTATACACTTCATGGGGTTACAACAATAACACAACTGGACAAGAAAAGAATACTGGGAAACCTTCAGCTGTATAAGCAGGAAAGGGGAAAACTAAATGGAAAGTAGAGGACTTATTTATTATGTTTGTGGTGTATCTCAGAGCTTACTGTGATGAGCATGATTTTCAACTTACCCATTTGGTGTCTGGAATTGCTTTAAATTTCCGTGCAGTTATCAGAAGGTGGCAGCACAGCAATTTAGATCAGCAGCTTGGGCAAACATGTTTGACTAGGAAATGTTCTTTTTCTCCTTAGCTGCTCTTACGACATGGTTTATCAGCACAAGCAGAGAACACTGTAGGGCAGTTTTGTGTTGTGTTTGCCCCCGCAGCTGTTAGGACAATATGCAGGGGGTGTAAAAAAACCTTATTGAGAGAGCACACAGTATGAACCAGCATATTTGAGATTTATCTTTTACAGATATACAGACATCTAGCTCAATTTGGGCAAAACTGTGTCTGAACTTCTCAGCAGAGTCATTAGTTGTTATTCTAGCGTTGGAATAATTGCCTTTGATTTGGGAGGCTCTGTGTTCCCTTTTGCATTAGCACTATCCATGCAGTGCACAAAGTACATTGCATGACGTGCTCCAACAAATACACTAAAAATTTTTCTGAAATCTTACTTAATCTGTATTTATGTTTCAGCTTCCTTCCATGTTAAAAGCAAAGAAATGTCTACTCCAAATATTTTCTTTCCTGTGTTTTCTAAGGTGGTTGTAGCTGTAGGTGGAAATACTGAAAAGTGCAAGTAAGAAATAAAAGCAGTGTGTTTGTGCAAAATTAAGTGTGTTCTATCAGGAAAGAGAGGCTGTGGTGTATTTAGCAAATATGCACTTGGAGAAACTGTGTTAGCCAAAGAAAGTACTCTCAACCTTTTGACTTGCATTTGAATCCTACATAGTTTGAGTGAGATTGATCATACCTAGTCATGGGCTTCAATACGTAGTTATCTGTGTGAGAACTATTCCCTGTGGTTTTTCCAGTCCCCTGTAATACATACCTGGTTTGGAGTGGGGTGCCTTGTTCCTGAATATTTCTGCTTCTCACTGAGTGAAGTCAGATAACTCAGACTTGACTAACAGTTAATTCTGGGTGGATCCCACCAGCCCTGGCTCCCACTGGTTTCTTGTGTGCCAAGACAGGAGGATTAGACCCTATCCTTTTGCTCTTCCTTCCAAAGCCTTTCACAGGGAGATCTAAGGTGCAGATTCGGGTGTTCACCACCACTGAACTGTTTGGGAGCCAGCAGGAGGCAGCTTGCACATCCAGATCCTTGGGAATGAGTCTGCTGGCTCTTCTTTTGAGTGAGCACATCACCCTCTGTCCTGGACGCAGGAGCAGTTCATGCCTGAAGCCTCCAGTGTTTTATGACACTTCCTCTCTGTTTCCATTTATTTTTTAAGGATTTTTTTTTTAAAGGAAATCAGGCCCAACAAATGCAGTTGTGGGATGACAGAAAACACAATGAAAGTAGTTACTATTTGAGTCAGTGTTTTCTAAAAAGGAGAGGAATAGCTGTTGAACTGTTTAGTGTTTGTTTTCATTAGAACTTTGTGCTTGTTTGTTGTTGATCCATTTTTGTTACATTTCAGGGAAAAGGCATTTTAATAAAAGATAAAACATAGCTACCATTGTAAACTATAATACATATTTTTTGAACTTCAGCACATCCTGTTAAATTGGGCTGTGATAAAAGGATTGACATTTCAAAGCAAGGAAAAAAAAAGATGAGGAGAGAGAAGAGTGAAAAACAGACTGGATAATTGTTACTTTTATAGTTATGTGTTCATGTGTTTGACTTTTCCTGTTTTGACTCTACACAGAATGTTATCCGATTTTTGTTCATGGCAGTCTAAAGAAATCTGGGTGATGTCATTGAACCTGCCATGAGTTTGCCAGAAGGACTTTATTAACCCCGAAAAGCCCATTTTTTTAAAAAATATTTTCAAGTGAGATGGGAGCAATAAAAAGTTAACGACTCCTTCTTAATGGTTATATGAAGAAGATAAACTTTGTATACCATGTCCCTGATCTGATAAATTGATGACAGTGTAGGCTAACAAAGTTCACTTATCAGCCACTGTCAGGGTAGGAATGGTTTTCAAAGAAAACCAGGATAGAGTCTAATCCAAGCAATCTCAGTGGGAGCCAGAATTAGCTATTAGTCAGTTCTGAGTCATCTGTTCACTCGGTGAAGAGAAGCAGAAATACTCAGGAACAAGTCACCCCACTCCAAACCAGGTATGTAATTTACGGGATGGAAGACCCCTAACTATTCCCCAGGGAATACTTCTCACTCAGATAACTACAGAAAGAAGTTCTAAAAGAATAGAACAAGAGAAAGCTGTGTTAGGTAAAATTGTTTAATATCACAGGCATATAAATTAATCAGACCATATAGTCCTTAGTATGAACATTCCCTTTACAGAAATGCAATAAATAATTAAATTAGATGAGTCAGTGGGTATAAAAATAATCTTCTCTGGAAAAGTAAATATTACACAGAATTGTATATACCATGCTAAAACACATCTTGAAGTACCTGAAAAGTGCACTTATGATCAAAGTCATAAATATATTGTAAAGCCTCCCTGGGAGGTAATGAGCTTTTACAAAAGGCTTACACTCAGTTAATGAAAAATACATTATTTCTGCAGAGAGTGCAGTTAGTACAAAGAGAGTCCATCTTACACAAGGAAGTAAGTCAAGGCTGTGTACACATCCTGATGTGTGATATGGTCCTTCCTAGGATCACAGGTTCCTCCTGGTGTGTCTTAATTTCTTATTCTGAGAACGGTGTTGCAGAACGAGATGATGTCTTGAAGGCTGGTTTGTTGTGCACAGATTTCCTGTTCTTCATTCATCCTGTTCTTCAAATAGCACACTGAATAACACCCTCAGCCTTTCGTAACTCTGACAAATCGAAGTTAGCACGGAGCCACAGGATCGTGTGAATCAAAGCGTATTTGAAGTGTACGGAGTTGCCCGCTGTGACTGTGCTGACACTGCCCAGAAGCGTGGTGTTAATGAACATCAGCTGTGAAAGTTTTGTAATTAATATTCTCCATACATCACTGGACTGGATTGTCCAATACTTTTGGTTTTCTGCAAGATCTCAGAGCAGTTAACCCTCTAAGTTACGTTTGTTGCAGTTTCCCACTAGTTTTTTGAATCCTACAAATGAGCATTTTAAGTTGTTCTGCTGGTACAAGAAATAGCCTCAATTAACAAGCAAGTATATTATGTTTAAAACAAAGAAGAAAACCTCTTTAGCACTATGCTAGGTGTGATAAGACCCATAGTTAAAAGGCTGGAGCAAGTCACTAAACAGAAATAGCTACATTGCTTACTGCATTACGTGCTGTCTCCTGCACGAAACCCAGAAATTGCTGCAGTGTGGGCAGGAGTAACCAGTTAGCTTATGACATTCCCGTAGGGAATTCTTTCCATTCATAAAATATCCATCCCAGATACTAAACTTCCCTCTCAATGCTTTATAATGATTGCTAATAAATAGGTAATGTACAATGTCGTTTGTGTTAAAATGCTAAAAACATTTCATCTGCACAACAAGACTTTTCAGTCTTTTAGAATAGGCCCTTTTAGAATATTGATTTAAGGCATTTAGCAAGTTACTGGAAAAGACATTTACAAATAAAAAAATATATACTGTATTCTTTCTACAAAAATAAAGCTCTTTCCCTAAAACTCTGCATATGCAAATATGCAAAACTCACATGGAAGTAAGTGAAAAGTGCTAGTTTATTGGTTGACCTTCTAATAATCACCAAAAAAGGCACTTAATTCCCAATAAAGGCATTCAGTTAAACTCCTCCATAAAAATATGAATGTCGGTACACTGCAACTGCAGGACTTGCTTTAATATTTTCCCAGTTGTTTTTATCCAAATCTGAAATTAAATTTTTCCCTTTCTCTGCTTCTGTAACTTCAAAATGCATTGCAGTCTCAGCAGCAGCCTTGCATATTGCTCAGCAATTGGTGGAGAAGGGACTTAATGGGCAGGTGAGTCAGAAGTGGGGATAGAAGGTGCAGAAAGAACATCCTTTACACTTAGTAGCTTGATTACGTACATAGGAGTGGTAGCTCATGTTTAGAATGTTCATTCTCATGCAGTGATATGGAAACACTGAGATGTGAGATAGAATATTACTCAGAGTCTGAAAAGCGGTTTTTGAAACAGAAAAAAAAAAAAAAAGAAAAGAAAAGGAGAAGAAAAAGATGCTCTAAATCAAAATGGCCATCACCAGAAACAAGGAGAGTTCACTGCGGAGACTTGGTTTGTTGTTGCCCTAAGGATCTTCCTTCCTCCTCCTCCTCCATTAGGAAGTTCACATTTCAGGACAGCAAAATGTAGAGGCAGCAAAGCTTTTTGTATTAGTTTTCCTTTAGGCCCACGTTGGTAGGAATGGAAATATTTTTAATACGCCTCATTATTTGTGGCGGTAACTGAGCTTGTAACTTTCCATTGTAACACTAGATGTAGTTTTCCAGTTTCCTGTCTATACCACATTTCTACTAAGTAGAGAGAAAAATTACCTGAAAGGTTAATTTTTACTGGAAGGCTTTACCCTCTCTTCCAAGGGCAGTTCCCTCATGTGGGGCTAATATCTCTCTGGGGGTAAATTAGCAGTTGCTGCTCAGGTGGATGAGTCCAGAGGTTCAGAATCATTGCAAGCAGAATATGGTGATATATAATTAAGCTGCTAAAAGTACTTTTAAGTGCTATGATACTCACTTTTACTTCAAAAAGTTTCAGTGGTATCTCTGGCCATAGTTCCACAGAAACATTCAGGACTGAGAAGCTGTACAGGCAGGTTTCCACATAACAAAAAACTTGACAGATTTAAGGATAAACTGTAAATAAAGCTTAAACTGTTAAAATGAATGGAGAGAGAAGGAATAATGTTAATATAGTACATGAATATGAGTGTAAAATATTGTCCTCTGAGAAAGAGCAATATGCATTTGAGCTGCTTCACTCTGAATAATCATCAATTACTGTGTTTATTGGACCTTTTGAGGTGGCTGGTCACACCAGCCAGTCATGCCTGTGCTGTATCTATCATGTTATGTTGGGGGAGTCTAGGTAGAATTCCACCTTTTGAACTGTGTTTTTCCACTCAAAATTGTTTCTCTTTACTTAGAGCACATGGGTTACTCCACTCCCTGGTGAAACCTGAGGCAGATTGTGCCATTAATCACAGGTCAGACCCATGCCATACATGCCATGGATTTGTAACATTTGTAAATGTCTTCCCAGTATTTAGAAGGCAGTTAAATGCAGGATATTTTTTCCATAGTTAGCTAAGGTACAGAGCTTATAAATCAAATTGTGTGTGTGTGGTATATTTGTTCATTTTCTTTAAAAAATTTTAGACATCTCTGCTTGGGATTCATGTAAGATCAAAGCAAAAATATAGGATCTCAAGTCTTTCTAGTTCAGCAGAAGGTGACAGTTAAGTCCCTTAAGAGAACCTATTTTTGTGAAATTACAATTTAATTTTCACTGTAGGATCACTTTCAAAACAGCATCCACCTTATGAATAGCCATCCAGAAAAGACTCCTTAATATTTTGGGAGAAGCTTTCACTTACCACACACACAACACAGCATAAGAGCACTAAAAAATATTTACATTTTTCACATCTTAAATAACATAGTGTCTGCTTTAAGAAGTAGATTTTCAGCAGCCTTCAGCTCTGTTGTGTGCTATATTCGTTCTTGAGTAACTGTAAAAACAAGGCATTGTTAGAAATAATGTAAAATAAGGATATCTGTAATAGTTCACAAAATGTAGAAAGCACCTAGGAGAAATCAGCTCTGCTTACCTTTTGGATTAGTTTTGCAAAGCTCGTCAAAAACTCTTTGGGGGGTTTCTTCTTGTAGGATTCACATGAAGACTCACACTGCTGGAAAATAAAGAAAATCATGCCATTTCTAACCAGCACATCAGAACCATAAATCAGGCTTCAAGCTTTCTCACTGAAAAACCAAGAGGGTTGTAAGCAGAGCCTTTTCCAACTGGAAAAGCTTCAACACAAGCTGTTTCAGAAAGGGAGAGAATTTAGTAATGACACCTTTCCTTCACGTTTTTTGCAGTGATCCCTGTCCTTTTGCGAGCACACATGTGGCTGCCAAGTACATACATGTGATTGATGCAGGATCCCAGTGAATGCCTCTCCCAAAAATGCAAAAATTGGACATTTTTAATTTCCGAAGTAATGAAAGGCAGATTGTTTTTTCCTAACGAGTTTGCTTTCTACAATTCTACCCTTGCAGGTGGTGTCTGCTATAGAAAATAAGGAGCAATGATCACCATTCTGAGCACTGTGAGGAAATCCTACCTTTCCAGGACTTCTGATGGTGTATTTTCTGAAGACTCTGATGGCTTTGGTGAACGTAGTGTTCACTTGGCTGTTTAAGGGTTGTAATTGCAGTGTGCCATTCTTGAAGCAGCTCAGAGCTGTGTCCATGCATCCCTCCTGGGGCAGGAAAAGAAGGAACTGTTTTAAAGCAAATGTTTCAGCGCTTTTTCCTGCATGTGGTTAGGTTGTGGTCCATGTGCAAAAGTAAGTATCCAGGATATTAATTGAGAATATTCGATTGTACTCTTTTTTTTTTAAAGTTAGTTTTAGATATGCAAGAGATCTTTACTTTGCCTGATCTTGGATTAACTACTTAAACACTTAGTATTTTCTAACTAAAATTTCCACTTGGATATTAATCATGACAGCAGTTAAAAAAAAAATGCTCCTGAAGTGTATATGTTACATGTAGTAGGTTTTCACAAGCATGAGCATTTTATTTAAAAAAATTACAAATATCTCTCAGTGCTACATGTGGGAATATACCTTTTTCATCCTAATTTTTGTGCCATTTCTAATACTGCCTCCTTAATAATTAGAGTTGATGTAGAACTATTGAAATGTTCTCACATGATAACATGGGAAACGAATACAGGAAATACCACCAAAACTAACCTAATAGTCAAGAGAGAAACAAAAGCAGTGTTTATTGAAGCCAGTTTCTAAGTGAAGGAAACATTTAGGACTGCTGATTGCGCGTTTTAGAAAGGCTCCAAAGCCACCATCCCTGCTTTGCACCCTAACCAACTGCTACCCAAGCGGAGTCTCATTTCGGTTTGCTAGATGACACTGCACTTTGCTGCTTGGGCAAGGACCAGGCAACAAGAAGGCAACCTCCATGTATGTTGCTTATAGCAAATCTTACTAGCAACATTTTATATTGGTTAGAGAAAACATTTTATTTTCCTTAAAAGCCACACATTTATGTTTGTTTCAAGCATCTTACCGTAACCAGTCTTGCTTACTGGAAAAAAACCATTCGTTTTTTAAAAAGAGAACGATTTTCCAGCTGAAACTGAAAACGTTTTCTGTCTCATCCGTGATGAGCTGAGAAACCAGCATTTCTCGTCTCTACTGCCTTTCTTTTTTTGCTGAGTTAACACTCAGCTGCAGGCAGGCCAACAGTCAGACGACGGCAAGGATTGTGGGGTTTGGTACGTGGTCACGGGTTAAGCACTTCAATGAAGAGGCATTAAAAAGCACAGACCACTGGAAATGTTTGAGGGGGGCTAGGCAAGCTTGTAAAATATTTGTCTCAGAGGCAATTTGCAGCACTGCTCTGCATCTGACTCAAACTAGCTTCACAGATTAGCCTGTAAAGCCCTCACTTCCAGAATTAGCCAGCGGGGTTAGATACTGATCCTGTGTAAATCAGCACTGTGTTATGACTTCAGCTGCACTGTCAATCACCAGCAAGAAAGTTTATCTTCCCTGTACTCTGGAATCACTTCAGCATTAAAATTACTTTTTCAGCCTCAGCATGATTTTCCTTGAGTTGATGTCACCTGACATCCCTAGGAAGTTGTGTGGGATTGTATTGGGACTAACAGTCCACACAGAGGAACCTCAAGGAAGCCAAAACAGATGGTGATAAACCACCTAATTTTGAGTGTTACAAAAGGTAGTTTTCTTCTTGAATATTCAAGACCAAATTTACATCTGGCGTAAGCAGGTTATCATAAAAGCAGTATTTTTGATATTTGAAATACAGTTATATGAACAACTTTTGATTAAATCAAGTTTCATTAGGGTGTGGTGGCACCTAATCACCCCCAAGTGCCTCTTTGGCACACAGTAATTCATATCTTAGTCACCCTGTAGGATGAAAAGTTCATTAATTTGGTTGCTGGTGATAATTACTATTAGCACACTAATATTTTTTAAATGCTTTTCATCAGAAGTTGAACCCGTATCAATTCAATATTTTCTAAATACGTGAGTTCTCTGTCTTCTCTAGTTTTCAGCAGAGGTACCTTAGGACCTCCCAGAATCAGACTGTAAAGCCCTAAGCTGCAAGTGAAATGTTGTCTTCCTTCCTGAGGTGAGCATGGGTTTTTTTGAGAAAAAAAACCAAACCCAACAACTTGATGAAGCAATTAGTCACTAGTTGTATTTGCTTTGTTTCAGAGGTAGCAGCAAACACTGTAGTAAAATGACAGCTAATCATCTCCTCCTTTTCACTTTGACACCACAAGTTAGAAAGAGTGTTAATGAAAAAAACCTCCAGCAATTAGTTGGAGTGCGTTGGGTTTGTGCACAGCAGTTCTTTCCAGCAATGCAAAGGAACGTCCCTGTTTTGGTCCTGCTTCTGTATATTTTTGGCAAGTAAAAAAAGGCAGCCAACTGTAAAGCCTAGGAGGAAGCTAACCAAAACTTGTGTGAAATGAGGTGAGTTTCTTTCCTTCCTTCTTGAAGCTGCTTTACAAGAGAGTTTGCAGTCCTGAGTAGATAGTTTTTGTAAGAATGCTTGCAGCATTACAGCATAATAATCCATAATGGTTATTTTTATATGTCAGTCTACATTGTTTGTGTTATGAAATAGTTGTCAGGGCTCAAGAATTTAAGACAGCTGATAACAAAAGTATAATATTATATTAGCCACAGTTTGCTCTAGACCTTTGTTGCATGTTGGGGATTATCAAAGCAGGATGCATTTACCCTCTAAGCTTTTAAGACATGTTATTACTATGATTAGCATTTAATTTTGTGACACATCCTCCATCCTGCCACTTTTGAGTATGCACAGACTTTCTGTGAGTCTGGAATTATAAATTTACTACGTATAAGAAGTTCCTGACCTTGGAAGATGCAAAATATTAGCAATAAATAATATATAAATAAATATCAGTATTAAAAAGGGATTCATTGGGAGCTGTTCTTGTATTTTTAACTAGTTATAATCCACAGAAATTATTTGCAGAATGCAGTTTTGTCTTCCTGTTGATAGCACAACCCTTGCATACAGTCTCAGAGAGACCAGTGTGAGTACATATGAGAGGAAGTGCTCTGTGATACGGCCTTACAGTGCCACTCTTGGCATTCTGCTTCAGTGGGAGGGAAAGGCAGTCCCTTTGGAGCCCATGGCACTTCCACTCCCAAAACCCACATCCCCAAAAGTACTGCTGCTCATCTGGGTCTTGAATGAACCCTCACTCTCAGCACTGTTTCTTGAGTAAATGGATCACATGAATCTGTGTGTGGCTTAGAATACACATATGGTAGTAAAACAGTAATTAGGACGGCAGAATATAAGCAGTTCTGCTATTAAATATTTAGAAATAAGAAACTTTTATAGAAGTATTTTCTTCGTCTAGCTAAGTTTAGAGTACTAGGTCAGAGATAGGAAGAAGAAGGCATGTGCCACTTATCAGTGGAGTAAACCAGTACAAAATCAAATTGATTAAAGAAATTAAATTAAATTAAAATTAAAGAAATGGTAAAGCAGTCTCACCACAGGGTTTTCAGGTGTATGCAGCCATTCAACATCCTACAATGAAACAAATCTAAGTTAGGAAACTTCTGAAAGTGATGCCCCTCACAAGTTACATACTAAACAACACATAATGCTTGAAAACAATTTCAGTATTATGACAAATACTTTGCTTACCTTATCTTTCACTGCGTGTTCTAACTTTTCAATTACCAGGAGAATCTGTTTGTATTTTACTGCTCTGTGTGAAGCTGCAGCCAGCACTGTACTGGAAAAGAAGAAAAACATACAGAAAATAATCGTTCTCTCCATCCTGATGAGTTTTGTTTTAAAATAGGCCAGGAGCAAAGTTGTGCTGTCCAAGTTTAACACTCCAGTTTGAGCTGTGCCCAGGTATGCTCTGCACCTATCTATATATTGCTCCCTGCTGGAGATGCAGACCCCACCCATTTCAGTTTGGAAAGCTTTGTAGAATGGATTAATGAGTAACCCTTTTTTCTTTTCCACTGGCTAGGTGCATCTATGCAAGCTTGTGCGTGGGGGGGCAGGGATGGCTGGAGTGAGAGAAAATGTGCCCCATCTGCACATTGGACAGGAAAAAAAGAGAAAAGGGTGAATTCCCATTTTCGCTTTGAGTCAAGAAATAAACGTAGTAAAAAGTAGCTACTTAGAAACCACAGGCTTAGGTAAACAAAGATGCTGCATTTTTTAATGAATCTCCCCATCTGAAGCTCTTCTGTACTGTTCTGGACAAATATGACAAGACTTCTCTTCAGAATTTAAATGTATTTATCTTACTTTATGGTTCCAAGGGATGTTTGTTAGCTAGTTCCCCCTGGTATCTACGAACCACCACTTTTACACTCTCAGCTTGTTAGAGCTTGTTAGAGGTGCGAGTAAAAGCTCATCTTGGCATTTAAGCCATATGAATTTTGGTTTATATTTGCTTGGAACCAGTACCATATATATTAACAGCATTGTGGAGGGCATGCCCACTGGGGCTGAAAATTGCAGGGAGATACATTGCCCTGGGAGAGGTGAATCCCTGCATCCATGCCCGTTACCGGGATGGGAGCAGTACTGGAAGATCAGGGACTGAATCCTGGTGAGTCCCAAGGGACACTATCACTTGTGGCAGCTAAACACTTTCTTCAGCAGCTAGGCTCGAAGTTAGTTTTGTAATTTAATCTCTTCAAAGGAGATGTGATACTGAGACCTGAGAATTCACTTTGGAACGTAGAAGTGCATTTGTGTTGTGTGAAATCAAGCAAAAGTCTCTTCAGGCATTAGGGACATAGCGCCAGCTCTAGGAATCAGTTGGTTTTAAGGTCACTGTTCCTAATATTTCATCACAAAGAGGAAAAAAACAACTTTAAATGGCTCATATGTCTTATAATTAACAAATTATTATCAGTATCATGGTATTCATTAAAAGGTTCCTATGTAGAATTAGCAGAGGTTAGTTAAAGTCTCTTGGACACCTTCGCTGTGGTGAATAAAAAGATGACCAAGTGTCTTTCAAAGAAAATCTTTGCCTCTGAAAACCTGACGATTTCAGATGGCTTTGGAGATGCTTTACAAAAGCTACACAGAGTTTGGACTTCAGTTTGGTGTGTGGTAGTGTGTGTAATATGCTGCCATGTATAAAATGCACCTGTGTGTTTCTCTGCTGTGGATGAATGTGGGCTGTCAGGCTGGATCACCTATTTCTTGTTCATTTAAAAATAACATTTAGGTTGGTGAGAACTCTGTCTGGCAGACTCAAGTGTTTTGTTTTCTGTGTACAAATGACTGTTTAGTGTTTGCTGTTTAGGTGCTTAAGTAATTTTTCATCTTTCAGAAAATGGATTGCTTTTAGGAACAGATTTTACGGGGGGGGGGGGGGTGTAGATAACACAGTGCACTCATAGTCTCATGCATGCACACACAGAATCTTTCCTGGTGAAAGGGAACAGAAATCCTGAAAAATGAAAACCGAAATAAGGAAGAAATAATATTTCCTTCTACCACATAGTCATTTCTTGAAGAAAAGGTGGTGTGATTTTATTTTTTTTTTAATTTTTTTTTCCTATGGGCATGTCTTGAAATAATTTTAGATAAGCAGCACAGTTGGACTGTGAAGTACAGAGTATCTCAGTAGGTTTTATTCTAAAGTTGTGTTAATTTATAGCTAAATGTTATTAGTGGAAATCAGCGGCATCTTTTGTTTGAGAAACTATATGGTAGCCAATACTTACGTCTTTTTATCCCACCTCCTTTCATTCCATTCCTGTGAAGCTTTGCAAAATTTTATTTCGTCTGTTATTCAACACCTCCCTGAGGGTGCTGAGAGGATGGAGAGATTATTTCTGATAGTGGTGTTCTTTACAGGAAGAGAGTACTTAGCTCTGCTCCTCATGAAGTGAACATTCATCATCTTTGCAGGTGGTTACTAGTGACTTGACTGTACATGCATTTATTCCCAATCCAGTTTTTGACTGTACTGTTGGAAGTGTTGGTAGTCAAGGAGCAGGGCTGGTAATGATTTCTGCTTCTAATTTTTACTGTCATTATTTCACCTGTGGATTCTCTTGAGAAACTCCTTTGAGCCTGGGCTGCAGTAGGTGGTCCTGCTATCACAGCCTTTATTTTATGCATTTTTATTTGGTTGATAGGTTGGAAACTTTCCACGTGGATGTGTAATGAGACTCGAATAGTTCTGATGTCATTTGGTGGCTGGCATTGTTTCATGCAAAGATATCCCTGCAGATTTTTTGCAGATCCAGACAACTTCAGAATCACTGTGAAACTTCAGTTAATTCACAATATGACTCTCCATGTCTTCTGAGACACACGTGGCTTGAAGGGACAACACAGGGAGTTGGTCTGTGTCGTTGTGCAGCACTGCTCTGCAAAAGGCAGTTTATGATATTAGAGGAGATAAAATTGATTGTGGCTAAGATGGTGCAAGAACAGCTGCACAGTAATACCAAAGACTGTTTGGGCAGTAGGGGAAGCACTGTCATTTTCTACCAGAAGCATCACAGAAATGTGGCAGACTTTATTCATTTGCTGGTCCAGCAGCGTAATTCATGGATTTGGTCCAGGCAGACATCCACCAAATTCATGGGAGGTGAGATGGCTCTGTCTGGGATTTTACTAAATTAAATCAGTTATATCAGAAAACAGTTTTGAAGCTGGTGGAGTAAATAGGAAGCTAAACAATGGGTATTTGGGGATGTGGTAGCCTGTGGTTGCATATCATGTCTTTAAACCTGTGAAGTCTCCTGTCTTGTGTTAGAGGCTGTAAAGTCACAATAATTGCATCAAGGAAGGCATACTGACAGAGAAAGTGAAATACAAGGACAAAGAAGGACTTCCTCTATGTCTAGGCAGTGGAGAAAACTCCTTGATATCCCTCTTATCAGATAAGAGTGAGCAACAAGTTTTTTACATACGTCACTTCTCTCTTGTGGCTTAGGAACATGCTGAGTCAAATAATGACACCCTCTCTCGCACCGTCGCTGGCTTGGCCCTACAGGGATGGCTGGAGAATGGAAATCTGAGAAACCTCCCATCCCAGACCCAGTCCTCCTCTTTCCTCTTTGCCACAGTGCCACCCAAGTGCTGAGTGACTTTGACCCCGAAAGCCCAGTTCCCCCACCCACATTTTCCTTTACAGTAGAACTGAAGGGAGGCTTTTCCCATTGCTTAGTCATTGCTATGGCTCAGCCAAAAAAGTCTGCAATGTGCAGGGCTGCTTTCAAAGAATTTTTGTGAATTAGGTATGTTGAATTTCACGTGTATACTCTCTGTGACTTGGGGGGGATTGTAGGAAAGCAAGGGGAGAGAGTTATACTGGAAAATTGGAGACTAGGAAGAAGACTCCTGTACAACAGATTTAGGAAGATCAGTCTTTAAAATATTTCTGACAACCTTGCAAGTTAGTTGTACCCCCTTGCAATTTTGTTTTCTCATTATAAGCTTTGATATAATTCTTGTATCTTTTAACTTTGCTTTGAAAAGAGAAAAACCAAACCTGGGAAAAAATCTGTACTTAAATTTTATTTACTATAAAAATCAGACTAAATATAACCCTTAATGTGGTGACACAGACACTAAAATATTAATAGACAACTATATAAAACCACTGACATTCTCCATAAGGTTCCTTCAGAGTTAAGTTACAGCTAGTTTCTATTCCGAGGTCAACCCAGTGATGCTTGTTAGGCACCTAGTTTGATGTGTTTTTAGCCTTATCAGCTGGTAATAACAAACTGCACTGAGAAAACATCCTGTCAACACCCAGAACCTGAAACAAGCCTAGACCCTGTGCACAGAACCAGATACTCAGAGCTATCCTCTTGAGAGAATGTCCTTTTAAGTCTTTAATGCTGGAGCAGCCTCCCAGCTTCTGGGTTACACCTTTCTCAGCATGTAGGATGGAAGAAGCTTCACTGGGTCATTAAGTCTGGTCTCCTGGCACTGCAGATATCCATGTCATGCAGTTCCTTTCATATTTCTCATTAAAAACTCCTGCATAAGGCCTGAACAGTTCGATCTCTGTAACAGTAAGAGCTTGAAGCTGTGCCTGAGCTGTGTTGCAGCTTTTATACAGCAGCTTCATTCTTCTTTACTGTATTAATAATAATCTTTCGCCACTACCAGAGGACAGCCACGTTCAGAAGGCAAGGCAGCAGTTGACAGGAAGTTAGGCTACCACAGTTCTCTTAAAAATTTGAGGGCAGAAAGGAGTTGTTCAGCTGAAAGCCACAGGCGGGGAGTGGTGGGGGCAACAAACAAGACAAGCACGTGCTTGAGGGTCTGCAGGTCTCCTTGTGAAATGTGGCCCACAGGGCACAGGGTTTCTACCACAGGAGTGTTGTCTGTATATAATACACATTTCCCAATGACTCCATGGTGTGAAAAGCAGGGAGGTGCTAGTGCTGAAGCTACAGTTTGTGTTGTGTTCATCCAAAATGTTGAGAAAGAAAAATCAAGAGATACACACAGATGTTGGACAGGATGCAGAATGGCACAAGGCAAAATGTTGGTTTTTTTTTCATTTGCTAATGTTCATGAACAGAAGGAACAAAAGTCAGAAGTTACTTCTGTGTTACAAATTCAGTAGTACCAAACAAATAACCTCCAAACCATTATCAGCTCAGGATGGTCATGTCTGGTGCACAGTCTACTGCAGGATATGGTAATGTGCTCCATAGGTATTCCACTGGCAGCTGGGCCTCCCTATATCTTGGCGTGTCCTGCGTGGTGATCAGTGTGAGACTACGGCTTGTGTTTTCATAACAAAATTAAAGGTTCTTTCGGAATTCACTCCCAGGGTTTGGTGAGGCTGCTGTGCTGGTGTGGGCTCTCTGCAGCAGAACTGCTGTTCTCTCTTACATAGTCTAGAGCAAAACACAGGGCACAGCCAGCGAGGGGCTATGGCCCCTTTGCCCTCCTCCCCAGCAAATCAGCCCTGGTTTTACCTTCCTTACTAATACATTCTACATAAAGTTAAATTCAAATTAAAATGCAATTTTCTCCTTTTTATTATCTTTATTATTGGTAGCAGCAGATGACTGAATACCACTTTTATTTCTAAATAGTTTCACTTTCTGGTTTACAGATTGTACCCTATTTCATCTATGTGTATGTGTTTACTGTTTGTACACAGTTTCTATTAGAATTATGTTTTTAATGATAAAGTTGGTTCCAAGTCCTATAAGCTCATTCACATTGTTCTCCTGCCCTTTCTTTTGTGTGTTCCCAGGCCCAGGGACAGCGCCATGTCATGCAGTGCTGGGGCACCTCTGGCACAGCAAGAAGTAGTGGGGGCAGAGGAGCAGTGTGAGATTGCACTGGAGAATACAGTGTGTGTCCCCTTGGAGTGACTCCAAGTACCTGCTTGCAGACCATCTCCTCAGTTTCTCCTGTGCTCCACCACTGTGCTGCAAACTACTGGGTCAGCCGTCAGACGGTGCTTGGACTTCAGCTCCTGCAGCAGAGAACAGGATTTGGTGTCCTGCTGCGCAACTCAGGGGAAGGCTGAGGCAGAAGCCACCCCTGCCGTTCTCAGGATGTAGTAATGGAAGTGCTTTCTTCATCAGCAAAGCCATTTAATGAACTTTCTACTTCCGACCACCGCTCCTCAGCGTCACAGTTCAGTGCATCCTGAGAAGCCTCTGTCACAGGACCTTGGGTCTGAAGTGATTCAGGTTAAAAATCCCTCTTGCGAAGGCCTTGAGAGCTTGTTTTTGTGTTTACCTTTGTTTTGATTGCAATCATTTCCCCATGACCCCTAGTTTCTCCTTAGCACAACTGACAGATTTGCAAACGGCAGCGAGCTGCTGGAAGTCAGAAACTGCTCTTCTGCTGGCTTTACTACCGAACAAAACTGTGATCGCCTACGCAGCGAGTACCTCCCTAGCACGCGAGGCTGAGGGGGCCATCACTCTGCAGCATCGTTCCAGGAACAGCAGTTTGGTGCCAGTGCAGACAGCATCCAGCCCTTCAGCTGTGGCTGAAGCGCAGTTTCTGAAAGAATGGTGTTTATGGGAGAGGATTTAGGGAAATCTTAACTCTGCAACCTGGTCTACATTTAAGACTCTTGCAGGTATAATAGTATTGCTCGAGCAGGATTTGTTGTTGCTTTTCAGGCAGTTATGTCAATAAAATCTCTTGATGTGGAAGTAACTATAGCAGTACAGAATTCTCTTAAATACTAATTATTTTGTTTCTTATATAGGAATTACTTTGAGAATGTAATGCACTTCGTTATGACTTTACACTTAAATACGTCTTCTGTTTAATTGTTTAGAGCAGGTTAGGGAGTGCTGAGGTGACTAGCTCATGCTATCCTTAACAGATAAAACGTGAGTATCTTTGGAAAAACAGCTTTTCGTTATGACTTTCGTTTTTTCAGATGTCTCTGTTCTGGTCTTTATCTATAACTAGCCATATATAACAGATATGAATGCATGTGCCTGTGCATACAGATTTATCTGTTACGTGCACACACATACAGATTTGAGAAGCTCTAGAGCACAGTTGTTTGCATAATGAGTGTCGTTTTTCTTCACAGGTCAGCACCTTAAGCGAACCTTGGAAAAACTATTGTGTGATCAGTCATCACTCTGAAGCAGCAGCACCCGTTTGGTAAAGGTAGTCTTGGATAAAAATGTGTGGTTTCAGTGACTTGTCGTTGAAACCTTGTGGTTTCTGTGTAGGTGGCTGTATAGGCTGGACACGTTTGACATCCTTGTTTCTGAGCTGTGAAATCTGTACATCTAATTTATGAAAATTATCTCTGGTTTAATTTTTTTTTTTTTTAATGAAGTCAACATATTTTCCTTGCATTCAGTGGAAACAGTAATGGAAATAGTTTTAAGATGCACTGTGAGCATGTTTTGACCTCAAAGAGCGAGACGAATCAAGATCCTCTTGGTTACGATGAAGGTCTAAGAAGGAAATCAAAATTAAATACAGAGAGCCAGATGTGAGAGGAAAGCATTTTTCAAGTGTGGAGGCAAACAGAGTAGCTAACTGTGGGAAATGACACAGACATTATAAAATGAAAATATTCCAAGTGAGAATTTGATTTAAAACCCCCCAACTAGCTAAGTAAGGTAATTTAGAATAAACCACTTAAGGTAACCAGCAATATCTGTGGTCTTTCGGGTGGTCTAAATAAATAAGTTTACATGTAAGGTAAATCCATGACTAAAGAATCTAAAGGCAGGACAAAGAACTGCAGCAGAAGCAGGTGGAATCCCACAAAAACATAATTGATCAGTTGTGTGCTTTTTTCTTTCATAATTGAATTTTATGCTACTTTCAGTGAAGTGATTCACAGAATCATGAAGTTTGGAACAGAACTTCAAGATCATCTAGTCCAACTGTCAAGGGTGGAATGTGCTGATGATGATGCAGGGGATTTGGCAGGTCTGCACAGCTGGATTTGGAAGGAGGGGAGAGTAAGTTATCTTCGCTATGTCATGTATGTGGAAACACATCCAACACATTTGCATCACTCAACTGGAGCCAGGAAAGCCATGGACCCACCTCTTCTAGCCTTAATTCCTTCCCTCACTCTTCTCCCTTCTGCTCTGGTGAGTGTCTCCTGTCCTGTAACTCCCCAGAAAGCTGAGCTGTGGCAATACAGGATACCTGAGCCTCTAAACTGGCAAATCCTGTTCACTGTCGGGAGCAGTGACTGCAGTGACTGCCCAGACTTCTGAGTTTTCCCCAACAATGGTTTTGCCTCTGGTAGGCAAGTTCCCAGAAGAATATACACCCTTCCCTGTTAGTGAACCTACGGAAATGTATTAAAAATGAGCAAAGACCTCTGTACAGAAAATGAAGGTGAAGAGAAAGGAAATTCAAAATACCAAATTTCTTGCTGAAATATAAATGAAACGACTACTTGTGTGAAAATAACTACTGACTGCATTTGTGGGAGTACAAAAATCTGTCTGAAAACATTAGTCAGAGACTTCTGTGTGAGCAAAGATTGAAAGTGTGATCACCCACTGACAGTTATTTCAGAGGGATGACTGCAAGATTCATCTTAATAATTTTCAGTAATTTCCATATTGAAACATCAATAGAAGACCATAGGTTTTAATTCCTTGCTACTATCTCATTGGTCCTCCCAGGAGAGTTGTTCCTTTTCAAGGAAAAAAAAAATAAAATAATTATAAGTGTTACTCTAATGTTATACCTTTGACTGTAAAATCGTCTTGTCCTGCTTGTGTTTTCTTTTCAGAAACCTGAGGCAGTAAACACATGACTTCATCTGTAGGTGAATATACAAGACAATAGTAAAATTGGTCTCTAAAACTACTCTTTTGGGCAAGGACATTTTTCTTGCAGACTTAAAAGTTGATACCTGTTCCCAGAGCAGACAGTGCCCTTTCTCTGAACTAACCTGTGGGAAACCAAGAGACAAACAAAGAGGCACTGAAGATCTTCTAGTCGAGAACAATGGAGGCTTTTGAAAATCATATCCCGAGATGTGCAGATAAACAAGGATGAGCTTTCTTTAATAGCATCCAGAATTTATGTAGAATCAATATCATAGGATTCAGCGTTCTTTTCCATATAGATCAATTCCCACTCCCTATCCTCCTGTTCTGATTATCATAAGGATTACACAACTACTTTGTTGTTGCCCCTGGGAAGACTCTATCAGTGCCTTTTTTACTCTTTGTAGCTAAGCCTGCCGTTCTTCAAATCCCTGCTGGGTGGCATTTTTAGGTGGTTTCTTATCCACTGCATCTCTACTTGTATTTCCCAGCTTATTGTCCTCCTCATTCACCTGCCCTTTGCTGGCCAGGGACAAGCAGTGAACCACAAGTGTTAACACCTTTGCCCTGGGCACCTCCGCTCCCTCCCAGGATAGTTCTGTTCCAGATGCTGGGGATCAAAAGCAGCTCCTTAAATCTCCCCTTCTGCAGGTTGGACCCTCCCTCCTCCCCGATGCTGAGGGCCCAGCTGAAAAGTCACAGGACTGATGGCACTCTGAAGGCTGCCAAGTAATTCTACTTGATACCGCTGCACAAAGGGCAAAAACGTGAAGGGAAATGGAAACATTAAACCTGAGAACAGGAAAACTCACGAGAATGTCAGAAACAGCCTGAAGGAAAAAGGAGACAAAGCTGTAATTTCCAAAACAATACTGGGAGATCAAAGGAGGCTGATGCGCTTTGAAATCGCTGTTTGTGGCAGATCTGCAGGGAAAGGTTAAACAGAAACATTATTTTGAAGGGTACTGTGAAAAATACAGGCAAAGAGGCAATAGACCCTCTAGATTTTTTCTTGGCTCTCTTCTTGCCTTTGCCCTCTGCACTTTTGCATTGGCCACACTGAGAAATGTCACCATTTACTTCACTTTAAATTATTTTTTAAATTGAGCAGAGGTTAAACAGTTTTACCATCTGACACAATCACATGCCATGGAAACTCTCCATACTCGTTCTCTGAACCACCTTGTTTTCTTCTTTATTGCAAGACCTGATTCAATGCTTTTAAGGATTGACCTGCACAGATTTTTCCTTTCAACTCTTTTCTTCATCAGATCCTGAGCGGTTTTAGTTGTTTCGTCCAGTTTCTGCCAAAACAAATAAATAATTAGAAGTGGCAAATTGTTTCATGCTTTATCTTTTTATCTGACAGAAAGATACATAGTAAGGCTTTTGGAATTTAAACTGTGTCTTTATACTTAACCCATTCCATGATGTTAAAGAAAGACAGTTTTAGCTTTTTTATAAGGTTAAGAGGATGGTCAGAAGAAGCCAGTATTTTATGCATTAAATTGTCTTGTCTCAGTAAAATTGTATATTTCATACAATACATTGTCTTCTCATTAGGGTAATTCATTCTTCAGTGTTATTTAAAATCTTCTGTAAGTTAGTGGAAAATGGCCTAATATGGGTTCATGTGGACTGCTGTGCCTTACTAGTTCTTTAGACCTACACAGCACTTTTTTTGCACCTTGTGAAAATGGGGTAAACCAGCCATATTTAGCTATTTTTTGGTTCCTGTTTTATCCATTCACAGGAAAGACAGTCCCTTTGACTGCCTCTTGCTCTGGACTTCCTCTAGAAAATGTGTATATTCCTTACTGAAGGGATTCAAGGGAACCTGAACCTTCAAGGAGTTAATTTACTTTCCTTTTAATACCAGCCTTCTTTATGAAGGACACTGTGCTCAAACAAGAGCAGTTTAGTACCTAGAGCAAGCATTCATGCACTGGTATGAATCAGATCAGCCTCAATCCACACCTCCATCACTTCTCAGTCTAGTACTGAGAAAGCTTTCCAGGGCCGATTAGTCATTTGTTTTAAGTGCAATAAATGTCAGAGAAACTAATTAAAAGAAGGACCTCAGTAAATGTGAGGCATAGCTGCTCTCTAGTGGACTCGTGAATAGTGTCAGCAATGCTAAGTACACTTAGCCCCAGAAAATAATCATGTAAAAAGGAATCATGTAGATACTCTGCTGAGAGACAGAAGATGAAAACTTCCTGCACCTCTGAGTTCAGCTGCTTCCTTGTTTCCTTGCCATGTCTCCCCTCCTTATGTATCTGACTTACACCAGGGTTACAGTGAAATAGCAGAATAGCAGCTTTAAAAATATCTCCAGTGCTGTGGTGAGCAATATTTCATTGTCTGTGTGTTCTAGTTTTGTTTGCAGATGACAGTGTTTCCATTTAGCATCGTGTGAGAGTGGCAAGTATCTTAGAGGTGAGGAAAACCATTTTATCAGAAAAGGGGAGGTGTTCAAATACAAGTGCTTACTTCCTTAGGCAGTACGGAAAGCAGAGGGAAAAATACCTACTGCACAGAGGACCTTCCCTTTCGGCAATGTGAGATCCTCTTGGGCTTTCTTAGGAAAAAAACTATGTAATCAAGGTCAAATCAAGCCAGCCTGCCCAGGCATAAGTGTGTGCACACAGAGGACATTGGGCAGCCAGGTCCTGCCCAGCAGGATGTGGGGTTGGATGTGGTGCTGAGCAAAGCTCAGCCTACAAACACCCCCAGGGACCGCACTTCTATTCCTGACCTTCCCAGCAGCTTCACTGGCTCAGTGTTTAGCTTACTGTGCACTTTATGTCAAGGAATTCTGCTATATCCACCAAAATGCCCACAGAAATAATCTTCTGCCTTGTATTGATTTACGGACAGGTAATCTTTAAAAGAATTTCAGAGCAAGTCTATCTGTTACGTTCTTTTATTGCAGTAACTTCAAAAATCAGTGACTGGTTTCATGAGCAGCCCCTGAGATAACTTAGGGACCAAATAATATGACTCAAACCCACTAAAGTTTTACGGGACTGACTGAAAAAGTTAAATATTTAATACTATGAACAAAATAATGTGAGCAGCAGATCAGCCTTTTGAAGAAAGCCTTGATGCTGTGCAAGGACTTTTCAGCCATAGACAAAGGATTGGTGTGTTTTCTGCACCTTTTAGTCACAAATCCACATTACAGCATCATAGGCACTGCTTTGAACAAAGTGAACTCCATCCCAGCTGGAGCCAGTACACCCACAGTGATTAAACTGGTTTGATTGTGGATCCTCTGGTTTCAGTCAACCACATTAATTCTTTTCTGACAGGGACAAAGCCTAGGATTTCTGATTGCTAATCTTTTGCTCACTAATAATTATTTGCATCTCCTCTTGGGAAGGAGTTCACTGAGTTCTTGTCCTATGACGTACCTAGAAAGAGGTGGGTGTTTGGTTCTGTACCTGAAGTTCTAAGCTAAGTGTCTGTAAGTGTTTCCACCTCTGCATCTGAGCAGAGGTATTAAACACCTTTCTTTTACTCAAACTGTGGAAAGACTTCCTTATTAGAAGTAAAAAATCTGGATTTTGTAGTCTGTATCCCCAAGTAAATGGGTGTATTGTCCCTTGCCACTTCCATTGTGTATATGTTTGAACATGTGTGGCTGAGGTGCTGATCTTTGGCGCTACACAAACACCTAACCTTTAATATTGCAGTGTAGATGATACCAGAGAATGGAAAGTAAGTCTGACTTTTGCTACCCTTATTAACCACTGGATCCATCCTTTAGTCTGGTGGGACTGACTAAACAGTGGTTTAAATGAAAAAGGCTCAGACTTAAAAATAGGAAATGCTTTTTGTTTCCATAGGGAACTTAACAGGCTCATCTGAAGGACAGCTTTGATCTGTGAAAATACTTCAGTCTGAATTGTGCAGAGGTGAAAATATATATATGAAAACTAATATTTTCTATTTCCTCTTTTTTCAGCTTCCTGTATGCTGAGCCCAGGTTGTTTATTCTTCTGAATGATGCAATGGGTTAACGGATTATATGTGGGTTACCAGTAAGGAAATCTGAAGGTACAAGGACCATAACAGTACCTTATGTTTCACTTTGATTAAACTGGTGGAATTCCGTGCAAATGGAAAATTGTGGAGGCGTATGGCCTTCATTTTATCAAGAGGATACAGTAGGAAGTCACGCAAAACATAAACTACTGTATTATTTCTAGATCACGAAATACCTTGAAGGCTTTCAATTCAAAATCCATGCGGTCTTTTTACAAAAGATAAAATACATGTGTAGTCCATTCTGCTGAGGTTTAGGGAGATGTGAGACTCAGGGGAAGGGTGTAGTGGATTTACCTGGGAGCCAGGAGAAGTCACCAGGAGGTTGCCATTCTCTAACTTAGCTTGAACTAGATAATGAGTGGGTTTCCTTTTGGAAACTGCTTTCCACGACAAACAGCCTTGTGCATGTAAAAACCCTTTATTTGCTTTAGAAATCTAAGTAAATTTACAATAATTTAAATCAATTTTTAAAAATAAAATATCTTTTTTGTTTCTTTGCTGCTTTAGAGAATATATGACAATGCAGAGTAAGCTCAGTTGCCTTTTAGAAAAAAAAAAAAGTTGTCACACAGGGAAGCTGCCCTTAATCCCCCACACCTGGGAGCTTCAAGGTGCATGTAGTGACAGGGTCAGCATGGCAGAGCTTCCCTCATGGGAATCCACACCAGGCTGGCTGTTATCCAAACCCTCATGCAATGCAGTCTGCTCCCCTCCAGGTAAGCCATGAGAAATGCCTGAGTATCCATGCACAGGAAAGGCAGCAGCAGGACCGTTTCAGTAGCTATGTTCCCCATTGTGCCTCTCAGTGGTTCTAAAATATGTATGGATTGTAGGAACAGCACCTCTGTGCCTTAGGCAAAAGTATTTGATGCTCTATGTGGACAGCAACCAAGATTTTCTTTGGGGTGGGTCTGATAGACATTGTTCTGTGCCTAACTGCTCTTTTTTAAATGAGGATCAGTAATAACATTTGGTTGAGAACCAGCAGGGAAGGAATGCCCTTGGCTTACCCCACCTTCGTGCTGTGTTCATGTTTTGAAACTGGGCTGGGGTGGTTTATATTTTGATAGACCATTATCTAGGAGGGAAGCAAATAGCCTGAAACCTCGATCTGATTAGTGTCTCGTTCCTCACTAATGTAGTCGTTTATATGCCACACAACTGCCTGTGAGGGCAGCCAGGAGCTAAGGACAGTCGTTTATGCTAAAGGTTTCAGATGTTCTTGCCCCCATCGCCCTGAATTTCCTCTGCTTTCACTTGTGTGAGGAGGACTTTTTTCCTTCTTGCTTTTTGCTCTCTTCCTGTGACACTGGCAGCACTGGGGCACTCTGGCATCTTTCACTCGTGCACCAAGAAGGAAATGTCCTTTTCTGAGTTATGGGAGGTGGCAGTTTGTTTGCTGGGGAGCCGCATAGCTGAGATCATGTCTCTTATGTCTCACCAGTTGAGAGAAAACAACACCCAGTATTCTGAGGCTGATAAAGGACCTCTAATGCTCAAGTCACCTCAAACTGCAGTTAAAAAGGGGTGAAGATGTGGTTACGGTGGGTGTCTTGGAGAAGAGAGGGTGATACTAGAGGGGTTGAGTCCAACATCCTTCATGCCTGGAGGAACACCACCACGTCACAGGAGCATATTTGTGGGAGACAGCTGCTCCTTCTGCAGGAGGCAACAACATCTGCAGCATCTTTGGGAACAGCTGCTGCAATAGAGATGCCAAGCCATCCTCTTCTCCTCCTTCAAATCCTTCCTGGCAAACAGTTTTCCTGGGATGACTTCACCAAGTACATCAGTTTACCCAAGGCTCTGAGAATTAAATGTGCAGGCAATATTTTTCTCCTAAATTTATAGGCAAGAGGTACGTGAGTGACTGACTTCAGTGCCTACCATGTACCTCCTACTGCAAGATGCAGGACCTGCATGGGCTCAGCACTGGTAAGAATCTCTGTGGCATTAGTCACAGCTAGTGGCTACCCACAGTCACTCTGGCTGTCTGAGTAAGAAAGCTTGTGGGTTTGTTTCAGCTTCCTTGCTAGAAGTCTCAAAGCCAGACATCCTAATTTTGGGCAAGAGATGCATTCCCAAACCTGACTTATCCTTCTTATTACCTGCTATTTTAGCCACTTGCTATCTTGGCAACTGTTTCATCTTTTACTTCCGCCCTGTGAGCGTGTCAGTGCCTGGTGCTCCCAGAGCGTTCTGTGCTGCCTCGATGGTATCACTGCATCCTCATCCACTGCTTCCTCCCGCTGCTCCGGAGCATCTCTGACGCCACCAACCCGCCAGTGCTGCGGCAAAACTGGCGTGTCCTCAGCACTCTGCTCCCATGAGGGCAAAGAAACAGCTCCCAGGGCCTCACTGGAAAGCCCATGACTCCCAGTATCTTCTTTTTCTCTCAATAGTGACCATTTCTCTCCCTGGCTTCAGAATCTTTGTTTCCGTTTTAAACAGATTAATTTTGTTTGCCTTGAGAGAGGCTTTTTTTTTTTTTGTAAAACTGCCTCATTGCTTCTCCACTCCTTCCTAAATCTCAGACGGAAAATGCCTCTTCCTGTCCCCAGACTTGTTTTTCTCTTCTGCTGGGACTGATTTAATTGTTATTCTGCTCTTCCAATATTGCTCAAAAGGTGTTGCAGAAAACAAAGTTGTATTGTATTGAAACAGAAAACAATTTCAGAGTGGGATGAATCAGCCTTTCTTCAACCCCCACCTAAAAACAATAAAAAAAAAAAGATGATTCACTGTAGAAAGTCTGTGTGAGGTTTCTCAAATTCAGTTCTGGTTTATCATCTGTGAGGCAATGCTGCGCTTGTCATTCTGGCAATGTGGTATCACTTTACTTGAAAATGGCTTGGAGGTTTTACTGATTCATTCTGGGAGATTAGTTTGTTGGTAAATTAGAAGGTTAATTTTGATTCTTTCATGAAGCATTTAAAACATATTTCAGGCTATAGAAAATTTCAGTAAATTGAAGTAAATATATAATAAAAGATAACAAGAAGCGTGATAAAAATACACCATGCTTAAACCCAATGTAAGAAAGTGTGGGGGTTTTTATGAGACACAAAAGCTGTGGAAGCTTTTGCCTCAATATCATCAAGGGCAAGACCTTTGTGAGGTAATTCAGTACAATTAGGCTGGCACTGATAGCATCATCTCTAATTAAATTACAGAAAATGGATAAAAAGAAAACATCAAACCTGAGGGACAGTGATACTTGATGTACATTTCTCAGGGTGCAGGAGTAATACCTGGTGCCACAGGCTGCCAGTGCTACCCCAGGTGGGTGCTGGGGATGGTTCTTAGTCCCCTCAAGCTGGATGCAGCCTTGCAGTTGCCTTGGCCTGTCTGTGTTTCCATCTCCATATGGTGAGTGGAATGAGTGTTTTGTAATCTGGGTGAAAATGTACATTGTTCATATGTCTACTTTTGTGTTCTCACATGATCCCCAAAGAGGGAGACCACAGAACAGCTTTGGTGGAAGTTGAGCTGTGTGCATCAGCTGCAGGAGCGCTCTGGAGACACTGAGGGGACTGGGCGTGTCTTGGGGACTGGTCTGTGAGGGTAAGGGAAGTTTCTCAAGCTCACAACAAATTGCAGTGGATTTAAATAAAAAATGTAGGTGCAGTGCTTAATAAAGGGTACTGAAATACTCTTTATTTTCCATTTCCCTAACAGGCTTTTTTCAAAATTACTGCAAGAAGGACTTGAAGTAACCAAGCCTTGCCACTCAGGAGAGAGCAAAGGATCTGAGAAGTGGCACATGCCTCCTTCCCAAGCCCCCCACGTCTTGGCTGCTAGCCCTGGCTCCAACAGGTCAGTGCAGCACCGGGACATATCGGGAGGAAGTGTGATTAAGAGGGTGACAAAAGTCAGTGGAGCCTGCCAGGCAGCCCTATCACAGGAGGTGTGATGTTTATGGCAGTGCTGACATGCTTGCTGTGAGTTAAAAAAAGGGCACATGAGGTCAAATGGCCCAGCTCTTTGGCTCCCTCGCTGAGGGCCATCTGGAGTAGAAATCAAACTGCAGCATGGTGAAAGCTTTTTCATGAATCACTTTTAATTAATACTCGTGGTGGTGGTGGGAAGGGGCAATATGGAGAGGGATCAGTGCTGAGTGTGGCCGGAAGCACTGCTGCTGACAGGGCACGCTTCCCGTGTTGGCCCAGGCACAATGGAGCAGCACTGTACCAAGATCTGCAACTGCACATAAACTGTATGTGTTGACAGTTTCCCCACACAGACTCTGTTAGGATTGCCAACCCAACTGCCTCTGGAGCGAGTCCAGAGCTGAGCCACTAAGTTGATCGCAGGGCTGGAAAATGTCTCCTATGAAAACAGGCTGAGAGAGTTGGGGCTGTTCAGCCTGGAGAAGAGAAGGCTCTGGGGAGACCTTAGAGCACCTTCCAGTACCTAAAAGGGCTCCAAGAGAGCTGGATAGGGACTTTTCACAAGGCTTGGAGTGATAGGACAAGGGGGAATGGCCTCAAGCTGCAGGATGGTAGGTTTAGATTAGATATCAGGAAGAAATTCTTTACTATGAGGGTGGTGAGGCACTGGCACAGGTTACCCAGAGAGGTTGTGGACTCTCCATCTGCAGAAGTGTTCCAAGACCAGGTTGGATGGGGCTCTGAGCAACCTGGTCTAGTGGAAGGTGTCTCTGCCTGTGGCTGGGGGGTTGAAACTAGGTGGTCTGTAAGGTCCCTTCCAACCCAAACCGTTCTGTGATTCCACGATTAGCTGAATTTTCACAATCTACACGCTTTAGAGCTACTTTTGATGTACTTATCAACCACTTTTACTAATAAGGCAGCAAAAGTGGTAGACATAATTTGTTTATGATTTATTTAGAAATAATCTCGTATGATTTAACTAGTCTGCTTTGTTTGGGGGAATTTTCTGTTCTTCCTAGCATATAACAGATACTGTTCCTAGTGTACTGAGAGTAGTCATATGGAGGAAAATGAAAATCCCTCATCCATAACTGAATTTGAAGCTGAGTATATCACAGAGAGAAAATAATATATATGTGTTTCATACCTTTGGTGTATTCTAAGTCTATGAGATGTCACACCAGGTTTTTTATGAGACACAAAAGCTGTGGAAGCTTTTGCCTCAATATCATCAAGGGCAAGACCTTTGTGAGGTTCAGTACAATTAGGCTGACACTGATAACATCGTCTCTAGTTAAATTACAGAAAATGGATAAAAAGGAAACATCAAACCTAGGATGAAAACATCAAACCTCTTTCTAAAAAGAAAACGACTCCTAGGGCAGCAAGAGTTGTGTATCTGTTTTGTGGCACACAAGAAAGGACTAGTGTGCTTTGTTCTGGGGAGTTTGTTGTCATAATCAAGATGCAGAGAGTCCAAAACCAGCAAAAAGGCAAAACTCTCCAGCCTGAAAAGAAGTAGGGGAAGACTTGAGAGAGGCTTTCACCCAGCTTCAGTCAGGCTGGCAAGGTGCAGCTTGCCTTTACAAAAGTAGATTCACTTACACCCGTATAGGTCATCACAGCTACAGTAACATGAGTACTGGAGTTTCTACCAGAGTGCCAGCAGTGCCCTTCACATGCCCCCTTTCCTCAGTGATAGGGAACCTGGGAATATCCAGAAACTCTCTGTCTACAAGTGTCAAAACCTGCCCCTTCAGAAAACCCCCTGGGGTCTGTGGTCACAGATGCTCACACGTGGGCACACGTGGGTATCAGTCTGTTCCCTATCAGCAAACGTCAGTGTGAAAACTTCTGCTGCTTTGTGGCAAAAGGGAACATGAGGACATTCACACATCCTTTCTGTGGGTGCCCAGGTGGTATCTTTAGCTTAGAAATGTACCCTTTTACATCAGATGATGAATAAGATCAAACCTGGATGCTACATCTACCGTCAAGAACATTAAACGCATGAACAGCAATAAAGCCATGTTTTAAAAAGAACAGGGCAGCATAATAAAGGATTTAAAGATAACTTCTTTTAATGAAGTGAAGTATAAAAAATGTAGGCTGATCTGCTGTCACTTTACTGTTTTACCTTACATTTTGCGATCCCATACGTGAATAGAAGTAAATTTTTATTCCAACACAAATATGCTTGTAGATTTGAATTTCTGAGGATAAGATTTGCTCCTCAGTACATAGACAGGTGTTCTATAGATCTGGCCCTAACTGCGGGCAAAGACAAACCTGTCTGCCAAAGCACTATTCAGCCACCTGAGAGTTTTATGACAGCAGGTAATTCTCAGATACTGAAAAAGTTGTAGGACACCAAAGGTTCTCGTTCAAGATTACCTTTAAAATGCTATTTTGTGCACTGAAAATGTTTTCTCCCTGAAGCCTTTGTCAGTAGTATTTCCTTAGTATTTCCTGCAACTGAAAAAGGCATAAGAGGCATTTTTAGTTGGTTGCTGTCTTAGAAGGTCAAGTTTCATTAAGCAGACTAGGAGTCAGATATTCCATGAAGTTCTGAATTGAATTTAAAAAAGTAACTTAACAGCAGTGATTGTGAAATTAATTTAATTTCACATTTAAGTTGAAGGGCTAGATAACCTAAAATAAGAATTTTACATTTGTGAAGAAAAATAAAAGCAGCACTTGCTGTGCGCTTAGTTTGGAAAGCTGTTTTGTAGTATAACCAAATGAATCCCTTTCCTGTGCACACATGGTCAGGGTTAGGGTAGAAACTTTGATTTCAGACTAATTATTTCCGCTAAGAACTTCAGAGTATTTCAATTCGTAACTTGATCTTTGTGGTCTGCAGTTTGTATTACGTGGACTTTACTTTAGTATTTGTTCTTATAGATCTGCCCATTGCTCCAAACCATGCCGAAGTCACAATGATGAAAATTTCTGCAATTCACTGTGGAACTCAGTGTTTAAGTGGCCGGACAAAGTATCAAAAAACATCCACATATGTTTTATATATACAGTAATAAGAACGAAAGGGATAGCAGAAGGTTTCTGCCAGAGCAATGCCAACTATGTGATACGCCCTAAGGAATGACTCAAACAATGGGATAGGTTCATGAATACAGAAAAGAATTGTTGAAGAAAAATGTCTTTATCCACATACTCGTGGAGTAACATTACAACATGGCCAATCTTACCAAGTTTCACAATGAATAGTAACTGGGAACTGAGAAAAGCAAACTGTTGCCCAAACATCATTACCGTAAATGTAAAGGAAAAGAAACACTGTAGGTGGGGATAGTAGTTCTGAGCCATTCCTTTGGTGTCTTACATGTAACTGTCCCAAAAAAACCCCAAGAGGACTTCACCACCAGAAATCTCCCATCCTGCAGACAGCCCTGTCTGTTCTTGCTCTCTTGGCCACAACCCCTGAGCACCTCTGACGGCAATTAAAAAACAAACTCCATCTGACGTGTTTCACATTTCCACCCCAGTCGGGGATCTTTTCCCTTCTGTCTGCGGTTGTTTAACCTTGATCCAGTCATTCAGGTGAGAACAGAGAAAAGTGGAAACAAGTCTATGTTATTTCGCCCTGTGTGTTGAGACGCAGCGTGGCCACCACCTCAGCACGGGCAGGGATGGGCTCAGTGGCCTTCGAGCTCAAGTGTTCTCTGAAAACAAAACAATGTTTTGATTATGGCTCAGTGACATTTAATTTCGTTCAGCCAAAAGTAATTATTTTACCAACTGGCTGCTGAAAATAGCGACTTGCGGAATTTTCCCCGGGGTATGGCTGTTGAACCACAGGGGAGATTGTGGGGAAGCACCATTCAGGTGCCAAGCTCCAGAGTCCAGGGCGCAGCCATCGAAAGCCCCCCATTTTGCAAAATCATCCTTCGCACATCGTGTGTGTTTATACTGTGTTATTTGCAAGCTGTTCAGCTGCAACAAAAATTTCTGTGGAGCCGGGAGCAGAGGAACGTGCTTTGGGATAACATCCAGGCTGATGTTTCCATCAGCCACGAGCTGTCTACGTTGCACTGGCAGCTACGAATTAGGTGACTCAGTTCTGTGTGGTCACAGTGAGGCAGAAAATAGCAATGTTTGTGGCACGCAGGGTGGTGAGGCTGGTCCCATCCTGTTTAGTAAATCAGCGTTTGAAACGACCACTGCACTTTTCCTTTCTCTGGTGCAACACCCAGACCAGCCTGCTTAATTTTACAATATCCAAGTATATCCAAGTATAAGCCAGTGCTTTCAAAAGCGAGTCTTGGAAATTGTGTGTAAAAATTGCCCCCCTCCACTAAGACACCTAAATAAAGTGCCTGCCTGCCTGCCTTCAGAAACACACTTTGAAAAACCCCGGTCTTTATCATTAGTGACATTTTGTTGAGATCCGTTATCTGTGTGGTTCTACAAGTGACCTAGAATAAGAAGAGCAGAATTCTTGTTTTTAGAAATAGGAAAATTTGCCCTTTAGGGAGTACTCCGTGACGCAGAAATATTCAGGGTGGCTGTTGGCCTTTGCTGTGACTGTCATTGCATGGGATGCTCTTTCTAAGCTGTGTGGAATTGCCCTGTGGCAATTAACGAGCAAAAGCAGCTGGAGATGATCCAGGGTGGTTTTGTTGGCAGGGTTTCTTTCCCGGGGCGGATAAATCCACCACATCAGCGGTGTGCCCAGGGCAGCAGAGCTGGGGGGAATTCGTGGCACACCACAGCATTTGCAGGGACTGCTGCAGGCCACAGCCACAGTGTGGATTGAGGTCGCGCTCGGTTTTTTCACCGTTTTCTTTCAGCATATCTGCAGCCAAAAAATCATCTGTCTGACTTTGTTTTAGCTTTGCTTCGGCAGAGCCAAAGCAGATTTCCTCCTGTCTGCTGCAGCAGGGTGCAAAGGCTTGGGACAGGTCTATTCCTAATGTCAAGCAGTGGCATAAAGGTCCCAGGTGCTCAGCACAGTCAGGGAACTTGTGTGGGCAGCCAAGAGCATCAGATGGGTTTTGGCTGCGTATTTCTCCTGTTTCATGTTCCACGGAGTCTGGCTGCCTATTTATATCAACCAGGAGTCAGGAAGCATGGAAAATACCATACAACATTTGATTTTATCATTGTTATTAGGAATACACCACCCCAAAGACCCTAATTCTGAGTGCTAGCTTACAGGAAAACTAGAGCCTGTCTGATCCCCATTAGGACTTCTCTTTGAGTTAGTGAGCTCCAACTAGGAGTACTTATTTTTTCAGGGGTAATCCAAGAGCAGAGGGTATACCTCTTACCAGTAGGCATCTTTGAAATTACTACATCTGGAGGCATATTATAGGACTCAGTCTATATGTAGAAGTTTTGGTCTCATTTGAGGAAGCAGTCCTTAATTTTGTTTTTTATCTCTAGGTACAACCTTGAAGTTTCCCACACATCATCCTTTTCTGGTTGAATAGCGAAGGGGAAAATGGTTTGCTGAAAGGGCACGTGAGGCAGAGCACTGTCTAATATTTAATCTGGATAAAGTTATATTAGGACAAAAAAGACTTAGAGGAGACCATGGACTATTTTGCCTATCGGAAATATGCAAGAAGAATTGCCATGCTTGGCAAAGTCTGTCTATAAATCCTAGAAATTCAATATTTAGAAGAAGTAATCACGAGTGCAAGATCTTCTTTCTCTCTCTTGGTAACCAACACAAGAAAGAATAAAAATGGATGAACTGAATGGGGACCCATCAGTCCCATTAGAAAGGTCTGCTTTTAGCAGATCCAGATTCCACCCTTTAAAATGCAGAGCAGGAACATCACCTTAAACAAGAGCTAAAGTCTTCCCAAAACTAAATAGACACTATTCTGTAGTCTTACCTTTTTAGTGTGCATTCTGCCTCCAAATGACTGATCCATAAAATGGCAAATGGCAGTACTGAAATGAGTGCTGTGCAAGATTAAAAAATAATGAATAAACCATTTGCCTCTGTCAATGGTTTAAAGAGAAGAGGCTGTATCTGCAGTTCTGCGTTTCTTTGGTATAGGAAGCAAACAGGTCTGCAAAGAGGCTTCTTAAAATCAAAAAATTTCAGCCTAACCGCTGGTTCCGCTGTGTATTTAGTGCATCTGTTGGCTTGTGGGGGCTTCTCTTACTCAGAATTGAACTGACACAGGAACATTTGTTCACTACGTATTTGACCAACCAGGTATAACCTAGCAACTAAATTACAAAGAAAAGAGCAATGCATTAGGATAGGAACATGATTTTTAAGGTCTATTTAAGGTGAAAAACATACACAGATCATAAGCACATGCTACTGGGATGAAGCTTTGCAGGAACCAGGGGACATTTGCTTGTTCTAGGCAAAGGTTGCTAAAAGGAATGCATGATATGACGCTGAAAAAGATTTTATATATATATATATATATATATAAAGAATTTCAGTACAACAAGATATAAACTCAGAAGTCTCCAACAACAGGTCAGATACTTTACTGCTTAAATAGACTGTGCTTGATTCCTCTAGATTCAAGTTTGTGATGTTGTGCTTCAAAATTCCCCAGATTTGCATGAAATGGAAGATGTGCAGCTGAGGGCTTATGTCAAATGAAATGAGTTAACCTGCTGAGAAAACCTCATCCTCAAGGAATATTTTTCCTAAAATCCTTATGCCTGCTTTGTAGTGAATTATTCTGAACAAAAAAAGTAAGGAGTTTGCTTTTGAGGGGTAGAAGAATTTTTTGGATGTGTTGCTCTGGTTGTGAATTGCAGCCAGCACTTTGTTTGCAGCTCACACTGGTGCATGTTTTTCTGTCAGGCAGCAGAGTGATTATCACTGTTATTAATCTTCACTTCCAATAATTAATCAATTTCTGAGAATAAGATAAAAATATATTTCAATTGTTAAAGCACTTTCACTGAGAGTCTCTTAATAGTTCTCACCTCTGGAACAAAGCTGTCATGTTTCTCTGTAGAGCAGGGAAGGTGTCACCCACACCAGTGTCCCAAAAACACCTTCCTCAAACGCAGCCAGGTGAGCATCTCACTGGTACTGCTGCCAAAATACCTTTCTAGAGGCTGACAGTGGAATTGCTCAAAGCACCTGAGGATGCTGTGGCTGTGAGAAAAGGGCCTTTGCAAGGCCCCGAAAGTCTGCAAATCATGAGTCAGACTTCCTGAAAAGAGTGGGAAGGAAGGGCATTTTTAATTTTTATTTTATCTATGTGTGAACATATGGCAGTACAGTGTAAATTTTTTGGCCTCACGGATAGGGGATATCTGTGGGTTTGATGGTATGAGGTTTTCAGCTGCTTCCTTGGTTACCAAACCTGAAATAAACTGTGTCCTCCACCTACCCCTCATTACCCCAGCAGTTAATCCTACTCCTGATTTGATCAAGCTCCACCAGTCTCCTCTAACAAGGAGATTTGGATTAGTACACCACACAAAAAAGTGTGGATTTTTTACAAGAACATATGCTGGATTTACCTGGTTTACAAAGTAATGGAAACAATGAGAAAGATCAATAAATTGGGTGCTTTTCCTGTGAATAGCAAGAATTCTGTGGGGAAATCTGCAAAGTCATGTAATTAAAGGCTGATAATGGAAGTCAGCAACAGGCTGGATTAAGGTTGAACAAGTGCTTATTGCTGCTGCACTTTGTAATTATGAAAGTTGGGCTTTGCAAGTGTGCTGCATTTCCCTGACAATTTTATGCGCCTCCAGAGAGTTATGTTTAAAGACAGGATCTTAATTAATCGTGCCTCTTCTGGATTCAGAGAGAGATTTGCTAGAGACTACAATTTTGTTCCAAAAGTGAAATGGTATTCACTTACATAAACCTTATAGCATTAAATCATGGCATGATCCAAATGGGAGGTATATTATTGAAATCCTACGGTTTTTCAGCCTTGCTCTTCTCAGGATCAGTTCCAAAACCTCAAAAACCCCCAGCTCTCCCCCATTTTTAATTATATTTTTCACATTTTACCATTCCTGTCTGGGTCTTACAGATTTCATTTTTGGGTCCTTTGAACTGACTAAAGTAACACTTGAGACATTGTGCTGACCTTGGAGTGCTCCTAGGTCTGTGAGCTCTGAAACAAGAGTTGTCTTCTTTGAAGGTAGAAACAAAATTGTGCATTTCATCCACTGCAAAAACAAAACCTCCAGATACATCACTCAGCATTGCTACAGAAATGTCTCTGAAGAAGCAGACAGGTTTTGCTCATGTTGAAACTGTTTTGCTCTGTATCTGGATTTTCTCTCCAAGCTGTCTAACCTCATTCACAGCAGAACCACAGGCAGAGTTGTGTTGTACACCTGCATGGCCTGCTCTTCTTAGAAACTTATTTTCTGCATTACTCTCTCACTACTAACCTCTGTTTTCCTCCATCTTCCTGTGCTTTTGTACCAGAGCAAATCTCAGTATTCAGAGATAGGGACAAAGAGGAGGTGCTTGGAACTGTTTCACAGGGTTTCTATTTACAAAAGCATTTCTGAACCACTTAAAATCTTTTGGTTAAGGTAAGGTAGATCAGTATCTGCCAAAAGTAAGCCCTCAGAGGCATTTCCACAGCCACATAAAACAAGCAGCCACCTGTGACTAAGTTGTGCAAGTTGTGTAGTACCAACAGGATCCTGGTTTTCCTCATCTGTTGTGTTCTCTGTTATGCTTAGTTTTCCTCATCTGTTCTGTTCCCTGTTATGCTTAGGAAGTTGCATTTGACAGCAAGTGCTATGATGTGATGTAAATAAATAGGTCATTCATAAACAGTTTTACAAGTCATCCTTTTATCAGCCATTAAATATCAGCAAACGTTCATTAAAAAAGCATTGAGAACAACTAGAAAAACTAGAAGGCCAAACAGTCATAAGAGGGTGTGATATGCCTTGTTTTAGTGCCATGATTTTCATACTGTAATGAAAATTCCACTACAAAGGGGGCTACGAGAAGGCTGGAGAGGGACTTTTCACATGGACATGAAGTGATCGGACAAGGGGGAATGGTCTTAAATTGAGGGAGGGAAGGTTTAGATTAGAAATTAGGAAGAAATCCTTTATTTTAAAGGTGGTGAGGGACTGCAACAAGTTGCCCAGAGAAGCTGTGGACTCCCCATCCCTGGAGATGTTGAAGGCCAGGTTGGATGGGGCTCTGAGCAACCTGGTCTGGTGGAAGGTGTCCTGCCCATGGCAGGAGGGGTGGAACGAGATGGTCTGTGAAGTCCCTTCCAATACAAACCATTCTGTGACTCTGCAATTAACACACCTTGTCTAGTTTGCTGAAGAAGAAATTGTTAAGAGCTTCTATGTTTTGAACATTATTGTAAGAGATTGACTGAAATTGGATGGTTTATACCTTGTGCCAAGCTGCCTGTTGGCAGGGATTTGGATACAGAGGTTTTACTCTAAGCCTTGGAGGAACTTCCTCTGTTGCTTTCTGGTGTATGCCTATTGTTTGTGACTTGAAATAGATGCCCTGTTGTGTTATCCTTCAGCTAAAGGTGGAAATTCATTCACATCTCCTTTAGAATTCAGGTATTAACCTTTTAAAAGAAATCTGGAAAAACATCAGTGGGAGTCAGGCTGAGGGTAAGCAGAACTTGCCATTCCTGCTGTCCACACTTCTCACCAGCTCCCTCCTGGAGACTGCTTGGACTTCCCAAGGCAGAGAAGGAGACTCATGCCCTTGGTGTCAGACTTAGAAAAGGATTTTGCAGTTGTCACAAGTGTGGTGTGTTGTATTAGTGGCAGCACTGTGGTTGCTGACAGCTCCCTACTGCTAAACGCAAAGGCCAATTTGCAGCATGGATTAGGCACCCACAGGCAACTCAGGGCTGATTATACTTGATATTTATTAATGCCTGGTGTCTTGCTTCTCACTCAGACTTGCAATTTGGACATCATCTTTGTTGAGGACTGTTCTGTGTCCAGATAATGCTTAAATTTGGATCCGCGTGTTCAGTAACGTAAAGATTTTATTCACAATGTTAAACTTTCTTCTTGTCTCTGTTATTGCAGGATTCTTCTTGACTTTCTCATAGTCCTTGCCTGCTACTGAAAAGCTAATTTGCCAAGACTACCTCTCTGCTTCCTCTGTGATTCCTTTGCTGTATTACATGCCTGTTCATCCAACTCCAGCCTTGTGATCATCTCCCACTTGCTGCTGGCACATTCCCTTCCACTTCTCCTTGGCTCCAAGGCTTTGCCACCCTCTTGTTACCTATTTAAGAGTGCACTTTTTTTTTGGTATTTCCAAAGGCTCCCAATTTCAGTCATCTTCAGATGGCTTTTCTAAGAAGTGACTGTCAGAAGGATGTTTACAGTCCTTGGATTTCTGGCCAAGGACCTATGTATTATCTGTCTTCGGCTGAGGTTGAAAGCTTTCTAGGGCATGGGGCTGTCACTGTTCTGCTTGGATAGTCCCTAAAACAACTTGTATGCAAATAATAATAGTGGTAATTGCTAGGAACTCAGTGAATGTTATCAAGTAAAATCTACTGAAGCTGATGGCATGTTTTTAAAGAGATGGTACCTTGAACAAGCCAATTTCTCAATGGAAACTGCTGAAATAAGTGTGAAATGATTTCATTTTTGTCAAAGACTTATGTCACCTTTTGAACTGCAGAAGTTTCAGGATGGCAACAATGCCACAAAAAATTACTGTCCTAGGCTCCGTTTTCCATTCAGTACCTAGATTCAGTTTGAATCAGTGCTTCACTCTTAAAACCAAATTATTTTATATGTCACCTGCCACCTTGAGATTTGCAGGTGGTGTTCAAAAACCACCTTAAACTTTTGAACTCCTGGACAATGAGCCAGCAGCATACATGTGATTCCTTGGTATAAATTCATTCTAACTCCAACATGTAGAAGGAAATTCACTCTAAGAATGCAGCTGTAGATATTAAGAAATGTCTCATGTGGCCATCTGTAAACTGTCACTATGAAATAGTTTGTGTGATAAGGGATGTGCTGAACCCAGTCAAAGGGGAACCTGTGGTGTAACCAGCTCTTCCCTGAGCCAGGCCGATGGTGGAGCCAACCCCTCTGACACCTCCTTGGAAGAGAATGTTGGTGTTGAACAGCAGTGTTAAACCATCCAGGTGGTGACCCAGTCATGGTAAAATATTTGTGGGGCCTTGTTTATCCCTTTGGCAGAGATTACAAAGGCAGACTCCGGTCTGCCCATCAGGCTGGGCCAAAAGCCCTTGGTGTAGTGAATGAATCCATGCCAAGACAGAGTTCGGAAAGGCTGGTTTGTTTTTCCCTTGACATGTACCTATTTTCTCCTCTCTGTGCTTTCCTGTCTTGGTCAACATGAGCACGCCACAAATGTGAGAGGAAACGGATGTCAGGAGAATTTTTCTCCCCTTTATTGTCTGAATGGTCTTGCTTTTTAAACTTCCTAGGAGAAGTTCAGGTGGCTAAACAGAGTGGGAGGACACTGCTGGAGGCACAGGGGCAGCAGGTTTGCTAAAGGCTAAAGCCTCCAAGGAAGCACGGCACTAAGGAAGAAGGATTGCATGAGGGTTGTGGGATTGGCTGGGACACTGATGACAAGTTCTGATCCAAGTTGCTCATACGCCGTTGGAGACTTGGGGTGGGAAGGTTTGTGCTGCATAGGACTGACTGAGGCTGTTTGGTTGCATTCCTAAGACAACCTCTCCCAGTCCCATCTCAGCGTTTAGGGATCTCAGGTCTCTTCTTGTCAACTTTTACAGGAGTAGCTTCTCAAAAGCGCTTTTGTCTGGAGCGATTGCCCAGACAGCCGGGCAAACCCATGCCAGTCTGTCCCTGTATTTCCTTTCCCAAGAGCAATACTCCACTTTAGACTGGAGAGCCAGGCACTGGCTGCCTGACCCAGGATGCTTGTGGTCTTCTCAGAATAACACCACCCTCAACATGAGCTTGGCAAGTGCCACAGGGAACTCACGGAAGGAAACAATTTGAATCTGTGAGCAAAGACTTCAGTTGCTTTCCCAGCTATATGCGTTGACAGCCATCATCTGTCAAGCAGCTTTGGCGGCATTCAACTGGTGCTGGCAAGTTCAGAGACTGAAGCTGCCTTGGCTGGTTGCACCCACCTCTGCAATCATGGAACACGGCTGGGAGTGAGCCCGGATGGGTGGGAGGTGAGAGCAGCACCTCCGGAGCCACCAGGGCTGTGCTGGCCCAGCAGCGTGGCAAGAGTCGAGACTTGAGTAAGTCCCTTGTGCTTGAAGTCAAACATCCTTCTGGGCTGGGGAAGACCAGTGAGGGCGAGGTGTGACATCGCCAAAGAGCCAAAGAGCAGAGAGAGAATGAGGTGGGATGGGAGAGGCCATTTCCTGGTGGCTCTGGCAGATCCCCATGTGGGGAGGTAGCGCTGGGCACACACCTTGGAGCACTGAGGCTGGCAAAGCAGCGGGGCTGTGGGCAGGCAGTGCTGGCCCTGGGCTCTGCTCACAGCTCCCTGTGCCCTGTGATGCTGTCAGCAAGGTCCTGGGACATGGCCCTGAGCCCACAGACATCGCCTGCGCCACAACCTCCCCTTTGTTTTTCGTGGCGACGCATCCAGAGGCTGTAGCTGCGTTTCCTACACCCACTGGGAGGATGTGGGATTTTCCTGGCTGCGAAATGCAGCAGCAAAGAAGCTCTGCAGACTGGGCCAGTGACTCAGCTGCTGGTGATGTGCAGGGGACAGTACAGACAGGCTCTCCCCTCTCTCTGTGCCCAGTAGCCCAAGCCATGGTGCCCTTGAACACCTTAATCCTTTTGTTTTCCACCCCACTCTTAATTTTGCCACACAAGAGGTGAAGAAATTAATCCCACCAGCAGGAGATACCCCAACTGGTTTGGAGAAACAAACACATGATTTTTATTTTAAAAATACTTCATTCCTTTCATCATAGTCATTTCTGCAGAAACACAGTCAGAAGTTGCTGTGTAGGAGTATGGATTTCTGGTAACAAGGCCACCTACACAGATCCACCGCAGGAAATAGGAAGCCCAAACCTAAAGCCTTCATTGTTTAAGGCCCAGTTTTTGCAGAAGTGCTAAGCTGAGGGCAATGGGAATAGATGATGCTGAGCCCTTAGCAGGAGGTGGTCAGGATTGCACCATTCTCAGCCTTGACTTGGTGAGTCAGAGCATTGCATGGCATTTGATAGGCAGGAGGATTCTGAATCTTTCCACAAAAATCCCCGCGTAATAAATAATATCCTGTTTAATACAACTATTGCATCTTGTTTTGGAACTAGGAAGAATAAAAATACTTGTTTCTTCCCACTCCCCTTCTAAAAGAAGTTTCATTTTTGGGTAAAGCTCCTTTAATTGTGATACATAAGCATTTTCAAATCTTATTTTCTCTTGGATTTGTAATATTGCTATTTTTAAACCTGTAAGCAATAATACATTTGTTTTCTGCAGAAGAATGCTAAGCATTTACTTCACTCACATAGTGGCCCAGTTTATGAGGATTCAACAAAGAAATATTTATGTATTTTGCAGCAGGAACAGAAATAATATTTAAACCTGTCAGCCATTTTGTTGAATACATTATTGGTTCCTAATATTAAGGAGGAAGCTGAAAAATAGCCATGTAAGGGACATGTTTACCAAGCACTAATCTTGACTATAGTAATTTTCTGCTTAGAGAAAATAACTGTAGTTTTAACACCTCTTTTGCCTGTTTTCTGCTCTACATGGACTGTACCTTCACTAACATGGAGTTTTTCATATAGGAAAAAAAAATCCAAACCTTTGTTAAATTTATGTCCTTTCCAAAAGGAGCTATTTGCAGCAATTTTCTTCAACCTCAAAATGACTACAGTGCATGGACTGATTTTAAACAAAACACTCAGAAAATGTGTGGAAACAGTGTTTCTGTGGGGTCCTTTGGTCAGTCATGGCATAAGCTCTTTAAAGAGGAAACAGGCAATACAGACTTAAAACTGAGATGATCTGATACCACTTTTTTAAAAGTTGGTAAAATGTTGTGTTTTTTTTACTGAGATACCTTCTAGTGTTTCTAAATCAGATCTGCAGTGTATGCACTCAGTTTTTCCTTGATGTTTAGAGCTGTCATGGTGCTTCTCCTTTGGAGGTCTGAAAAAAATTTACAGGAAAGCATATATCTCTTTTCTCTATATTGAGGACATTGAGCAGAGGCAGGTGGAGAAGGAACTACACTCAGAAGGCATTTCAGACAATTGTGTGTACGTGTAAATTATACTGGGTTTGTTTGTTTGCACTAAGCTATGATTTTGGGTAGAGAGTGGTTCAAAATGATCCTGGGAATGGTTTAGGTTAAGCTGTTGCATTTGCTTCCTATGGAAACCTTTTTTTTTTGCTTTATTTAATGTTGGGGGGATTCTTTTTATAGTGAAACTTTTGTCACTACTAGAACCAGTTAGAAGCTTTCAAAGGACATAAAGTGGCCTTGAGAGCAAAGGCAAACTCACTGAGACTGCACCAATTTGTTGCAGACTCCGAACCAGGCACAGGTAGTTCCCATGCCACTTCCCACAGCCCTTGCTGGCCCAGTGGGATTTTCACTCCAAGGAAATAAGGATTAGATTTCTGCACCATGATAAACCTACAGTACACAAAGCCTATCCTATTTGTGGCTAAAATGTTAGAGCAAATCCCCCCTCTTTCCAAGTGAAGCTTCCAAACTCAAATTTGTACTTTTTACATGTCAAAAGTATGTGAAACTCTTAAGAATGATGGGACTGCAAGATTTGCACAGGCATATACAGTATGTGTGTGTGTGCACATGCATACAACATGAGGGGAGTAATAAATGTATGTGAAAATCCTAAGGCTGTGGCCAGAATTTTTCACCTTTGCAGCTCAGGTTTGACAGCTTTGCTTTGTTCTTAATTGCTGTGTGAAATCTAATTCAGACAAGCAAAAAAAAAAACCCAACCTACTTGAGCTATTTCAAGTTTAGTAATTAGTGGCAGTAAGGACTCCAAAGAGGTCAAGAGCTATAGCTTTAGGTCCCCACAAGGCTACTGGAGTTATGCCATATCCCAGAGCAGTCTCCTAAAGGTCAGCACACTCACCTTGGGGACAAGGCTCTAATTCTCGAATCCTAGTTCCTCTTGACTTGAAGCAAGGCCATGATTCCAGCTTTCCCACATCCCACAAGCATCCTGCAGCGAGTCTGGCTCTGTCTCCTTGCTGGAAGTAGTTCCATTTGATAGCAGTATTCCCAAAGGGAGAAAATAACTCGACAGAGTGGTCAGAGCACTCGGGGGGGACTGTGTGAAAGGCGAGTTGAGCTCTCTGCTCTCCTGGGAGTGTGCCTCTAATTATTAATACAGAGTGGGAGTTTCAGAAAGTGTGGTTTGGGGGTTTAGCTTTGAACAACCGACTAATAATTACAGCATTTTGCACATGGGTTGTGTGAGAAGCCTTGTTTTCTTTTTTTCTGAGAAAATAATTCTGTGTCCAACCACATATTTCGAGCCCTGCCTGGATAGTGTTTGTGAGTGTATTTTCTATCGTCACTGAAAGCCACAGAGGAGGGAAATAAGCATCAGAGCATCACTCACCTCACACTTTAGTAACTGGATGCCCTCTAGCGAGGCTGCCACTGCTCTCAGATCTGTCAGTCCTTATTTATATGGAGATATGTGACATTTCCATGAGTCAAGTGTGACAATGGTGAGTTCTGGCCCAGAGCATTTTCTGCTGCCCAAGTCTTTCTCAAAATCCACTTATGCTATGCAGGGGTGTTTAAAAGCAGTTGTAGTGTGGCAATATTTGATTTGTTTAACTCAGTGAGGAGGTTTCCATTTTAAATATGTTGTGTGACTTCACAAGGCAGTTTGCAGGATGTGAGTTATTCTTCAAACTGTAAGTGACCAATTTAAATATTTTAATATTAAATGCCTCATCAGTTTATGGAACTATTTGGGCTCTGTTAGTAAGACTCTTGGCATGTGAAAGCACACAAATGTTTGTTCTATTGCTTTACCCCATCCTCTTTTAAATGCCAAGATTGGTGAAAAGAAGCCGTTATTCCTTTGCAATGTTAGAAGTTGATCCTGCTTATTGCTCTGAAAACAAACTCACACCTAATGAAGTGAGAGCACAGCACTCCCTGGCAGTTCCTTGGGTCTTTTTTTCCTAAGGCCAATTGAAGATTTGCCTTTGAGTGGGGCTGACAGGATTGTGGGACTGTACTGTGGGCCTGAGAGATGATAAAGAACTCAGAAGTTGCATGGCGGAAATAAAATTGCCATGCAATTGGCATACTTTGGAATATAACTAGCAAACAATATTTTCCTTCTTGAACTCTTTTGTGTTTTATTAAAAGCCCGGTACCTTTTCATTTAAAAACATATTTCACTGGAAGTAATTTGCAATATTATCTCCTAAGCAGCTCTTGCCCTTAACAATGCTTTGATATTTAGGTGCTTGCCAAATACAAACTGCAGTTCCACTTTCCTTTTTGTGCAGTCTCTGACTCGAATGAACACTCAGACTGAAAACCAGGCTTTGCTGATGTTGCAGAGGGAGGATCTCAGCTGGATGCACACGTTGCAGCCATCCAAGGGGAATCTGCAAATGCCAGGTAAGAACCTGCTCTCCAGGTCAGCATGAAGGGAAAAAGGGATGCAAAGGATGAGGTTCACAGCCATCTGCCTCCCCTGTCCCTCAGAGCTGCCCAGGCTGAAGAGGGGACAAGATATCCCTCACTATCGTGCAAACTAAAGCACTAGGAGACACTTGTTCTGTTAAACATTTGCAGGTTTTTTGCTAATTCAGCCACTCCTTGACATTCCAGACTTAAGAGATTAACAGGCAAACCAGAAATAAATTTCCCCATTGTAGTATATATGGCAGGTATGATTGTGTGGCTTTTTCCTACTTTCCAAGGTCAGGTAATGGGATAAGAACAGGAAGAGAGAAGTGACATGCATCATAGGTAAACCACAGTCATCAATCTCTTCCTGTGGCAGCATGAAAAAAAGTGCAATCATTCTTAATTTGCTCTGGGATTCCCCACAATCAACTAGAACTTCAAATTTCCCTTTCTGAAGGTATGTGGTTAGTACTAGAAACTTTTAATCAGCAGCGTGGAAGAGGAATTACGTGACAGACTATTGCACGTAAGAATTCCTCTCTTAGACAGAAAAGATAAAGGAAAGTAAGGAAGTGAAAATGTACACAAAGTCCTTAACTTGCAAAACAGTTTTATTTCACACTTATACAAAGTTAAGACATTTTAAAACACTTACAATACTACAGATTACATCAACTGCCACCAACTATGCTAATAGGGAACTTCTCAGGTCTCTGGAATTTTACAGGCTTTGAAAGTTTTAAAACAGATCGTCTAATCAGGACCCAAGGATAAACCCTCCTGCAGAGCCACATAATTGGATGTCAGGTTGTGTCCCCTCTGTCCCCATAACACGGAAGGCAATGTGGCTCTCCAGTAAGTCCCAGATTGACAGTACGTGCAAGAAATACTCAAGAAAAGAAAGGTGCTCCTAAAAAAACCAAACCCAAACCTGTGATGTGTGAAATGAATTTGGATTGCATGGATCTAAATACATTCAGTGTTCCACAGATATCCACGGTGAGCTGTTTTTTCACTTCAGCTGTGAGCCTTCCTTACAACTTAACTGTTAACAGCCAAGGACAAAATGTACTCTAGTGCACCACAGAACTGAACTTTTTAGGTACCTAAAATTCTGAAGTAATGGCAGCTCTAATGTCTGGGGAGTAAGAACAATGGCACAACATGTTGCCTGGTTATACAATAAACTTTGGTGACCCAAGCACGCTACATTCAAGTTTCATTCAGGTTTTGGGTGATCAGAAAAACAGAAGAACATCTATGGATGGCACACAGCTCCAAATGAAGAACCAAGGCTGGTTAGCTACATTTGCTTCCCATTAAGTCCAAAACTAACTTGCTATGAGAAAACAGTATTTCATACAGAAATACAGACAGATTTGCAATTCATTTTAGAGTCTTTCACGGAGATAAACAAAAGGAGACAAATACCAAAAGATAACCTAAAAGCCTCAAAAGGAATAAAAAAAAATACTGTGCTTGTCCCTTTAATCTGTAGCCTTAGGAAAGTCCAAGTGGCCTTTCCCAGCAGCAGTGGGAATCTTTGCATCTTAACTGACAAGTCTTTTAGTGAAATAGTAAAACACAGCGTTTTTTGTCCAAAATGGCAACTGGGGAAGTTGTTATGGGGGAGAGAAAGGGACCCTGCCTTGCAGGTTCAGTCCATCCTTCCTTTTCACTTCTGCAGTATCACATTTTAACAATACTGAATACTGCAGCCCCCTCTTCCCCAATTAACTTTGTTGAAAAAAGAATGAACCAAAAAAAAAAAAATCTGTCCTTCCTGACTTTATGTGACAGAAAATATGCAGGAGACACAAGCCCAGTTTTTTAAGTCTTTTCCAGGTTATCTTTTGGGACAGCTGTGTAGCAAGGCAACAAATATTAATATAAGCTAGTTTTCTTCATGATTCTCAAGAATTCTTGCTCACTTACTTCTCCATCTCCATCTCGATCAGCTTCATCGATCATTTCCTACAAAACACATTGGACATTTGATCAAGCACTAGACTCAAAACACAAGATAATCCACTCATTAAAACAACAATCAATCAGAAGCACTTCATGTGAAAACATAACTGTGTTTGACTGGCCCTTCATATTTCTGACCTCTCAAACCTTTTTGTATAGGCATAAATTTCCACCTGGTCCTTAGGAGCTACAGGATAGGTCTGTGCCTGTTAGGCAAGCTCTGGTAAATCAGAATTTACCTGAAGTTCTTCATCTGTTAGATTTTCTCCCAGCTCCTTGGCAACCCTTTTCAAGTTTTTGAATGAAATTTTTCCTGTCCCATCATCATCAAACAATCTGAAGGCTTTCAAGATTTCTTCCTGTGAATCCTTTTCGCTCTAAAACAAGAGTAAAACATGTGTTAATTAGAAAACTCCTGACTTCAAGCTGCTTATGCTGTCACAAGAATTTCTACTAAGAATTCCTACCATTTTTTGTGTCATCATGGCCAAAAAGTCTTCAAAGTCGATGGTGCCACTTCCTTCCTTGTCAATGTCTGCTATCATTTTCTTAATCTCTTCCTTCTTTGGCTCAAAGCCCAAAGCCCTCATTGCAACCTGCGCCAAAAACCAATTGTTAGAAGGCCACCAAAATTATGTTGTAAGCAGCTGAGCTAAAGCTTGTTTCATTTCCTTGTCCAAAAAATGTGGTAACAATTCACTGCAATGAAAACACCTTGCTATCTCTTAGCAGATTCTTTCATCTTTCCAAACAGAAATACTGTAGGCTTGATATTCTGAAGATTATGTTCTTCCTACACGGTCTAGTGGAAATCCATAGTTAATTAACATTAGGCAGAAATTTTCCTGCTGAACACTTTTTTAATGGAAAGTGTCAATTCATCAGAAACATGTGTTTTCTGACCAGTTCTTTGCAATGGGATAACTTGAAAAAGTTCCTTTTTGTTTATTTTAGAGGGCAACACTTTCTATTGTAAAATATCTACTATTTTGAATTTATTTTGAAAAAGAAAACAGCATTAAATGGTTGATGCTAAAACAATTCAGTCTCTTTTAAGAACTGTACTTTAACATGTACCATCTGCATTCAGGAAACACGCTGTCCTTAACCAAGTACTTCCAAGTAAATCCTGAGCTAAGCCACAGGCTTAGGTAACTCGTGCAGAAATTGAGGCAGAGTCTGTGTATGTGAGAAATCAAGGTCAAGGAGATAATTAAAAGGTTCACACTTAGAAAAGGATAAGACACATAAAAACACAGGGAGAGAACTGAGAATAATCCTCCCCCTTGTACTACTGTGTGTATGTAAGTGCACACACACTACGTGAATTGCTACTGAAATAAACTCAGATCCCTCTTTTGTTCTTTTTTAAATTAAAAACCAGGTAATTTTTTGATTACATATATGCAAATATGGTTGTAACCTTCCTGAATGTGTGCAAAATGTGTGTTTAGTTCTGAGGTGAAGAAAATATACGATATTCTGGCATTCATCCCAGAACAACAAAAGTCCATTTCCCAGAAACAACCATCTCAGTCATGAAAACTGAAATGTGTACTGCATGTACCTAAACACTGTTTAGTTCCTCTAATGCTCAGATAATTCCAAGTTATCAGACTTAAATATCCACATATTAGAGAAGCCTGTCTGCTCTGAAGCATTATATGCAGGGTACACCACGTAATACACCCCAAATTCAGCCATGACAGCAAGCCATTACTCTTGTTCATACTCCAAAAGTATTTTAAAGTAGGGCTGGACAAACAGAAAAAGCAGTTACAGTTTTAAGATCAAAGATATTTTCATACAAGGGAAAAAAAAAAAGTTTGAAAACCTTCAGTTCTTTGATGTCGATGCTCCCAGATCCATCGGTGTCAAACAAATCAAAAGCTTCCCGGATCTCCTGCTTTTGCTCTTCTGTAAGTTCAGGCTTCAAGCCACTTTTCTTCCGCTGGGCTGTAGCTAAGCCAGGTTTTCTATAGTTGGATGCCTTCAGAAAGTAAGGGAAACAGCAGATAAGAAATAGCCCATTCCAGGGAGAATTCAAAATACATTAAATTATAAATAACAAAAGTAAAACCGTAGCAGAAGTAAGAGACGTTCCTTGCTGCAAGTGGTAGACACTGGGGTCTCTATGCTCATTTCTTTGGTTATTCTAAAAAGAATACAAGCAAAGACTTTGTTCCTGGGAAATGTGCATTTGAGCTTCATGTTTTCTGTTTTAAAGAGAAGGAGTTTTGAAGATTGAAGGAGTAAAGCCAGAAGAACAGGTGGGCAGACTGAAAATGAACACCCCACTGAGGAGACTTAGGACCCTCTGTACCTCCTGCGGTGGCCTGGATGTGTCAGGAGTAGTTTCACCTGGAAAATGTGAGTCCATCATCCTCACAGCTAAAAAAGGTGGTTCCACAGGGTCTTGACTGTGAATGGCACACAAATTCAGCCACTCCTCCAAGCCAGCCCTGAGATGGGATGTCCCAGAGCACCTGCTCTGAGGGAGCAAAGTGTAAAGGGAGCTGTGCAGCTCCAGGCTCCCTGTCCCCCGAGGAGGAGGGAGCTGTGCTGTGGAGCCAGGTAACAACGTGTTCTGGGAGCAGTAAGATCAACACGAAATCTGTCCCTTAAGGAGCACTAATCTGCTTGTGCTGATCTGGTACATCATTATCCAGGATAATTCTGAGACCTTTCCTGCCTCTAAGTGTGAACTGTACAGTACAGGGTCTGCGGGTCCCTCCCATCTACGGAGCTAGAAAGATGTTTTCCTCAAGTCTAGTTTCGTTTTTAAACCACCAGCAGACAAATTTTAGTCGTTCAGTCTTGCATCTGCACAGACTGGTGGAAGGAAAGGCAGTCCCTCCCATCACCAGCTTCAATTGGTTGGGCTTCATAAAAGTAAATAAACACCAAGCAAGGAATTTGTTACCTAGCTACTGCTAACCACTTTCTTATCTCAGCTGAATTGGTACCATTTTTCCGGCTGGGATCCCTCTCTTAAATTCTCAATGTGTAACACGGAAGACCCCATTTTCTTGTAGTTAACCGTGAAATTTCTTTTTTTTTTTTTTTTTAACACGATTTGTCCCTCCCAGGTTGGATTACAAAGCAGTTCGTCTGGCCTTTCCCTGCTATCGACACGAGCATCAGATTTTTACCCTTTATATGCCGCTCTGGCAAAAACCCACGAGAGATCTTTTTCCTGACTACAGAGCCTTATCGTTCCCTTTATTCCAAGTCTGAGCTGTACAAATCCCTTCCAGGTTCCCGCTCCTGGCCCGGCCGGTGCCGTCCCAACCTGGCACCGCGACAGCACGAAGCGGAGGAGCTCAGCGAGCCGTGGCAAGACGAACCAGGCATGTTCCCCCCGGCTTGCTGAACGCAGGTGCCACATTTTGCGAATCCCGGTGTTTTTTCGGGAGCGTTTTCCA
>NW_020884929.1:2811586-2839970 GCF_003945725.1 Corapipo altera
GGGCGGAGGTAACCAGGCGGCAGCGGCGGCCTGGGTGGGAGTGGAACCCTGAGAGGGGTTTGCAGGTTGGCGGGGAGGCGGAGGGGCTCGGGGGGGAGTCGGCAGTGGGAAGGGGAGCCCGCGGGGGAAGGAAGGGAAGGAAAGGAAGGACGCGCTCACCATCCAGGCGGGAACCATCCGGGACGGGACCGGGCGGGACGCACCGCAACAGACACGCGCCGGCCGATCGGCCAATGGGCGAGCCGGACGCGCCGCGGGACCCGCCCCCCCGCCCAGCACGGACCAATGGCGCCGCGCCGTGACCGTGATTGACGGCTGAGAGCGCCGCGGGGCCCGCCCGCGGAGCAGCGGCCGCCGTGTCCAGGCAACTGGCGTGTCCAGGGAAGCGCCGGGAAGCGCGCACACACCGGTGAGACACCCGCGCCCGCACCCGCCGCCGAGCCACCGGGCCGGCCCTCCGGACCGCAGGAAGCGACCGGGCCGGTCTGCCACGGCAGTTCCGGGGCGCCCGCTGCGTCCGCTCCAAGCTGCTTCCCCCCCTCCGGCGATCCGGGAAGCGCTTCCTCTCCCTGTGAAGATTAGGAGATAGTGTTCTGATGGAATTTCGCTGAGTGGGATGGAAACATGAGTTTTTTGGATTTTGGACTAGCTGCGCCAAGGGGCCTTTAGGGAGAAGGGATAAACGATATGATGAATAAATTCCAATACCTGAAGGGGACTTGTGGGAAAGATGGGGCAAGACTGCTTACAAGACAGGACAAGGGGGAATGGGTTCAAACTGAAAGAGAGTAGGCTTAGAATAGTTCAGATATTGGGAAAAAATTAGATATTAGGGGAAAATTCTTTACTTCGAGGGTGGTGAGACCCTGGCACAGGTTGTCCATAGAAGCTGTGGATGCCACATCCCTGGAAGTGTCCAAGGCCAGGTTGGATGGAGCGCTGAGCAACCTGGCCTGGTGGAAGGTGTCCCTGCTCGTGGCGGGGGGGTTTGGAAGGGGATGATCTTCAAGGTTCCTTCCAACCCAAACCATTCTGTGATTTGAAGCTGAGCATAAAAGGTATAGGGCTCAGGGTTCTCAATTCTTGGGGTGTATGCTTTATAATTCAAAAAGGAAGTTTTAGTTTAATCCAGGACTGTGGTATGGAAGAGATTTTGAGGAAAAGAAGATTTATTTTTGGTGTGTTTAAAATGAGCAGTAGATCAAAAATTTTAAAACCTTGGCAGTTCATGAGGTATTTAGAAGTGGCATTGCTTTTCATACATGCATAAAGTATTGATGTGTGCTAAATAGACTAGATAGAATTGGAAACAGATAAGTTTGGTTTTCCAGATTTTGAAGATTAAACCTTCAAAGGGTACAACTATTGGTACCAAGAAGAATCTGTACAGAGCACTTGTGGTTTGCACGTAATTTGCCCATTCTGCTCTAATGAACTTTTGCCCTAAGTAAGGCAAATAACTGAAATTCCAGATAACAGGTCAGGAGGGACATGGTAGTTCTATGCAGTCTGCAATGCTTCAAGTTGAAGAAACTGTGGGAAGAAAGCCAGAAACGATTCAATGGCATTTTAGCAACACACCCATTTCAGCAATTGTATGCATTGACGTCTCATAATGAGTGCACGGGATAAAGAATTGTTTTATACAGAGCAGAGCTGTGTTCAGGGTTAGAGTGCTAAATTACTTTTTTGGGAATCTGCTCTGGCTTGCTGTGAGGTTGGGTCAGTAAGTTTGTGTTCTGTCCACAGATGCTGCCCAGTGCCCATGGCTTTCAGGGATGTGAATGCAAGGAGACATATTGGACTCCAGCAACTCTCATCCTTGGCATCGACTGGAAGAGCATTTCTGGGGCCAATGAAATCTCATAAATTCATTGTGGATGAAACCACCAACCAAAGCACATTGATTTGTTCTGCTGTTAGACTGATTGAAAGTTTGGATTTGACTAGTGCTGCTGGACAGCTTCTTAATGAAACCATTCAGGCACAGAACAAGGAGTTTAAGACTGGGATGAGTACCCTGTTGTTCCTCGTTGGTGCGTGGAGCAGTGCCGTGGTGGAGTGCCTCCAGCAGAATGTTCCTGTTTCAGCAATAGTGTCTGTGATGTCTGAGGGGTTGAACTCTTGCTGTGAGAGAGTCCAGTGTCTCCAAATATCAATACATGATGTAAAGAAAGAGCTGTGTTCTAGCAGAGTTAGGCCCAACGCTTTTGAATGCAAAGCTTGCCAAGTTGGATGTGACAGCCTTCTAAATCCTCAGGATTTGCTGTATTTTCAGAAATGTATTTCTGAACCAGAAGTAATTTCAATAAGTTGTTGTTCCCATCAAGGAGATGATTGTCATTTTAACAAGGGCTTGGTTTCACCCTTGGTTGGCTTTGGTTCAGCAGCTTCTCTTGTCAAACCAGCGGGTGACAGAAGTTCATCTGTGATTCCTGGAAGTGGTGTTATCGCATCCAGCTGTATCAAACAGAAGTTAACCCACAGCAGACACTTCAGCACTTTAGGAAAAAGCCATTTTTCAGGTCAACAAGGTAATTTTCAGGAATACCTTTTGAAACCATCGGCAGATCCATGTGAATGCTCTGATTTAGGACACCTGGCAATGGCTCTGAGTCATGGAAATCAGGCTGGTGTGAAACTGCTCCAGAGCATTGTTGAGTATCAGCAAGAGAGAGAAGAGTGCAGGGGCTCTTCCCAGCTTAATATCACAGAGATTGTGACATGCTCTTTGCTGGGCCTGCCTGAAAGCTGTTCCTGTGTCTCCCAGGGCTTTGTCACATTAGTGTCACCAGAACAAGCCAAATTCATCAAACACTTTAAAGACAAATCCCTCCGGATCCTGCTGGTGGATGGTGACCTAACGGAGCAGTATCGTCACTTAGGTTTTAACAGACCACATAACGTAAGGACCATATTGGAGCATCCTAACCTAGAGGGAGGCAGAGCAGGAGACACATGGCTAAGCAGAATGTTAGATATTCTTGTGAGCTTTGAAGTAAACCTAGTTTTGGTCAAAGGAAGCGTGTGCAAAAACTTACTGGACAGATGCACCGCAAGCAGGATACTGGTAATCGGTCCTGTGCCTCGGGATGTGTTGTGTGCCTTTGGGGAGGTCACTGGTGCCCAGCCAGTGACGTATCTGAGCCAGCTGAACCCTTCCTGTGCTGGGAACGGGGCCCAGGTGGAGCTGTGGGAGGCCAGCGATGGGCGTGCGATGGATCTGGGTGAGCTTGTGCCAGTCCGGATCAACGTGCGAGGCATCCCCCTGCTCACGGCCGTGCTCACCACTGCCGTGGCTTCCAAGGTGCAGCTCCTTGAGGACCAGTTCTGGACTTCAGTGTGTCGACTCCACCATGCTTTAAAAGATGGGAAGGTTTTTCCTGGGGGTGGTGCAGTGGAGCTCATGTGCCTCAGCCACATCCAGGTGCTCACAGAGCAGCCTGTGCGACCACCAAAGGCTGGGAAAGAGTTTCCCAGTCCTTGGCTGGCAGCACCTGTGGCAGAGTATAAATCCCTTGTGCTCCAAGCACTAGCAAGTGGCTGGAAGAGGTACCTTTCTGTGGTCATGTGTAACATGGCAAAGGCTCCGTCGGAGTTGGAAGCACGTGCATTAGTGGATCATCACCTCAGGAAAGCAGTGGATTGTGGCTCTCCCTCAGCATATATACTGGAATTGTTTAGAAGAGGTGATGTGCTTGGGGGTGGCTCTGGTCTCTTTGCTGACCATGGCGAGGGTTTAAAGGTTTATGATAACGTTGCAGCCAAGACAGAGGCGTGGAGGAGAGCCCTGGACTTGGTGCTGCTGGTGCTTCAGTCTGATGTCGAAATTATCACAGGCCCCAGAAGGAATGAGCTGTTGAACTCGCCTGTGTCGAGTGAATTTATGTTCTTATAGGACTTTGCAGTCCCTGAGTCAGCGGGAGAAGTCCAGGTTCAACTTACATGTCCTCATAATTAATAAAGCAAACACTGAGATGTGATTATGACTTTAGAGCGTTACAGCAGAAATCAGAATGAGAGACAGTCACAAGGTAATTTCTTATTTCTAGAAATGGGAATTAAATAACAAAAATCAGTTATGAGCTTACCTCTAACCCCAGCTTACTAATATTGTCTGTATAGGTGTCTCCTTCTAAAGAAAGGTAGGGACTTCTTACATGACATTGGTGTGCTTGTGTTAAATTAAAGGATATATATAATGTAATTAATTGGGAATTAATACCTTGTTCTTAATTTCTGTACACTGCAAGCATAAGAGTTAAACTTGATTGTTACATTTTACACTAAGAGTTCATATTAATAGATTCTATTTTTGTATATTTATATGGTCCATACATCTCTTATTTTCCAATATATAACCTTTGGAATTTCTTTGGATTTGACAAATTCATGCTGAATCCTTCCTTTTGGTATTACAGACTGGGTGTATCTCCACAAAATTTTCAATTTTACATCACAAACTGGATTTTTGGGTTGTTTCCTTGGAGTCTTTCAGTTGTCTTTGTAGAGAGGAAAATGGTCTATGTTTTAGGTGTTGGCTAAAAACTGTAAACAGGTCTATCATGACTGAGGCAAGGCATTTTTACTGTGTTACAGCACTTATAATTTGGAAGCAGAGCCCTGAAGAACTGGCACTTCATTGCAAGAAAGAGGTGTGTAACTATGGAGATTTTTTTTTTCTGAACTTGGCATTCTGAATCAAACTTAACGTGAAATGTCTCAGTTCTGGTGAAAACAGAACAGAAAACAAATGGAAATGGTGATGTTAAAGTGTATTCTTGCTTTCAGGAACTTTCTCATTAAACTGCTGATGGCTGGCATACAGATGATGAAATTCACCCTCAAATAAGGTTTAAATATATATAGAGATGAGTGTGTATATTAAAGTAGTGTTATATTTTTGACCTGAAACAGCAAATCTTTTGGTTTTCTGTCAAACTCCAAAATTCAGTGAATTTTGGGAAAATCTCATCAGTACTGTAGGGGTTTATAATTTTAATTTGGAACAGTATTTCCTAGCAGCATAGGGGTCTAGTTATACGGAAGTTTTGATCAACCTGCAATTACATTTTCATTATTAATCAGTTGGCACATTGATGTTTAACTGCTTGGTGTACTAAGACACGAGAGAGAAAGAGTCTGGTAGATCAAAAGAGGCAAAAGGAGCTAGTGGCTGTTAAGTGAGAATGAAGTGGAAACACAGCATATAAATAAATATGAACAGACTCTGTGCTCTGCAAGGGTTTGCAGCTCATGTTTGGCTTTATACTGGGTTTTTTTTGAACCTCCCATACTGAGAATTGCATAACCCCAGTTCCCAAGAAAAGATCCACTTGCACTTTATTTGAATAATAGAGTTAAGTGTGTTGTGGAAAAACTGCAGACATGAATTGTATTGAGGTGGTCCAAACATCTATTTATGGGGCTCTTAGACACTGAGAGCTGACGCACCAAGTGTTGAGAAAGTCCAACATGATGTAATTTTTCCAATCAGGCTTGTAAAAAGCACATAATGATATATTTAAATGCTGTGATGCTGAAACCAGGACAAGGGGTTTTCTAAAAAGCTGTCAGACATGATATTTTGATTAATTAACACTTGCTTATCTACAGGCCCACGAAATGGAAAATTTTATAAACTGGCTAGATATCGTAGCCCGGGTTACTTAAAATTATTTCTCCTCAAGGCATCCTCTTCTGCAATTTGGAGTACAATATAGTAGTACAATATAGTTCCCCAGCCTCAAATCTCTTAAACCTCTTTGCAACATGGACCGGAGATCCTGTGCGTGTCTGCCGTGGCACTCGGCGCCGGGAATGATTTCAACATCTGCCACGGGCGATTTCGGCTTCTGCCAGGCAGAGGCTCCTCCTCTGTGCACAAAGGCTGTTTGTGTAGAGCGTGATGTGATGGCAGGGCTAAACTTTTACATGTGATGTGCTTGGGAAATTGGGAAATGGAAGAGATTTCAGGGAAAGGATCGTCCCAAGGCATTGGCAGCATCTCACCCCCTGCTGAAACCAAGTCCTAGTCAGGTGCCTTGTTTCTTGCATCCCAGTGTCATCATTCCCAGCTCACTCCTCCTGTTTATGGCTGATGACATTTTATTTAATGTTTCTCTTTACAAAGCCTTTATAAGGCCTTCTCTTTTAGGTCTCTGCTCCTTGAGGGTTTCCTGAAATGTAGTGGAGGGCTTAATCATAGCAATAAGACCCTTGTCCCAAGCTGGGCCGGCCTAGGGCGCACAGCCTGCCTTCATATCCTGGCTTTATAAGGGCTGGTAGCCTGGTGATCAGTGGTTGTCAAGAGGCACCTGATAGTTTGCCTACTTCAAGTATACTGAAAATTGTGAGCTAGGAAATGTAGGAGACAGTGGTCCCCAGGTAGACAAAGGAATGACTGGGGGAGACTGGGGGCTGGGAAGGTTAAGGTAGTTATGGAGCAGGGAGGGCTGGAGGGGAAATCTTGAGCTCACAAGAGAGTTGGGAGAGTTAAGACAGTTTATTTGTACTGACCTCCTGCTGATATCCCAGGCCAGAGCTGCTGGAGAGGCTGGGAGAACATTTTCCTTTTTCTTAAGTGGGAAGAGGGGTGGAGAGGGGAATCTAATCTAGGAGAAAAGTTACGGAGTGACAAGAGATTTTCAGCTCTGCCCCGAAGGACGACTGGCAGACCTGAGTCATCCCATCAGTTACATCATCAGCAAAAGATCATTCTTACAGCACCAAGACCTTCTTCCATGAAAAGCAGGTTGGCTTCCGATAACCAACTCAGGCAGTACATCTAGAGGAGTTGAAACAACTCTACCAGGCATCAAGTGAATTAAACGTATTTTTATGTGTTGTTTTTTTTTTTAATCTTTTTTGTGTTTAAACTCTAGAATGCCCTGCTACATGGCAGTGCCATACTCAAATATCACTGAGCTGCTCCTTCAAGGAAGGGCTCGCTGTTTCTGCAACCTGGACTGCTGTGCGCTACAGGCATTTCTGGGAGTAACAGAGACTCACTGCAAGCCTTACAATTTGTATAAGGCAAACTGACAGGGAGTCTGAAATTGTTGTTTTTCTACAGCTGCTGTAAAACAGGGATCTAGTACTGACCAGCTGTAAATGTGGTTTGTTTTTTTTTAACCAGAACCACAGGCTTCATGGGGTATTTTTTACTTTTGGAAGGACCAGGTTGTGACTGTGTTCAGAAGTGTGGCACAGTGATACGTTTGCTCTGTCCCTTGTGCGACTTCTTTGTGTTAATTCTTTCCCTGGGGAGTGAAGCTGGATTTCTAGCTTTTGGTAGCTTCCTTCCAACCTTAAGGATTCCACGATTCTATGATTCTATGAATGTAACCATCCATGCTGCTGTTTCTACAGCTCTTTTTTCACAGCCACTTGTTGAATTGTCACTTACTCATAGCACTTTAAGATAGAGGGAATATATTCCAGTTTTATTCCTCTCTCTCCATAGATCAGCAATCCTTTTGAGACAATTCCACACCAGCACAGTTAGAGCATGGTTTGTATGACCTAATTTGGAAAAGTCAAAAAATCGAACTAAATTCTGCCACTTTCCACCAGCATTGCTGCATTAATTAACCATTTATTGCAAAGGTGCAGGACCAAGATCTTTTCCTTTCAAGGTGATATGTTAACCAGGCACGAATAGATCTGCAATCTTAAAGGGCTTTTTCTTTGTAGATAATGTTACTCCGAGAACTAATGTCCACAGGGATGATTTCAGCACAGTTGAAGGGAGAGAACAGCTCACGTATGTGCACAAACTAGAGACTGGGTTTGATACTGAATGGTGGAAGGAAGAAAAGAACACATTTCTCTATTTTGACTTCCTACCTGTTGATTCTGCTGGTAATGTCCATTTCTTTAGGTATTTGAAAAACACCCCTAGTGGTGGCTTGAGCTGCATTTCAGTGATGGTTTTCTGTGAGTGCTGGGATTCAGTTCGCTGCATTATGTTCCTGAAAACTTTGTAGGGACAAGGATGGTTTGGGACAGAAATGCTTCCCTGAGTGGAGGGAAGTAATAATTCCCCAACTTCTCCTTCCACATCAAGCCCCCGATGATCCTTGGGGAGTGGCTTTTTGTCACATTTAATCCAAGCCTGGGCTCCCCAGCACCATCCCCAGCAGCCGTGTGTTCCCATGGTGAGCCATGTTTGGGAGGAATCCTTGAGTGCTTTTCAGAGGGGTGGAAAGAAGGGCTGGGCCAGGATCATGCACAGATGGTGAAAGAGCTCCTGGGAAGGGGGCGGGGGGGAACCGAGGCCTGTATTTTGTTTCCCTGCCTAGCAGAGATTCAAAACAAAGAACTGTTTAGATGAAAAGGAATTCTTTCCTTGGGGACCAAGTGCTACTCCAAACAATAGGATTATTTTTTCATTAATGCAAGAGTAGTAAAGATAGCATGCAGTTTTTATTTAGAAGTAATGGGAAGACCGGCCCCTGACTGTCTTTTATTCCAGCTCAAGTCAGTAGTATGGGGGTTAGTGTTGTTCACAACTTTTGTCTGCTGTGTTGTGAGACCAAATATTTAACCAGTATTGCAGATTTGGAGAGGTGACTAAAAATAACACGGTTGGTGAACTTATTTGTTCCCAAGGTGTGATCTGAGTCACTGCTTTCACTGACTAAACTTCAAAACAAAACAAAACCAAACAACATAACCCCCCTATTTGTTCATACTGGAGAACCAGAAGAACTCCAGAGGAATACCTGTCTATTATTAGTAAATCCTAATTTATTTTTTTTTTAAGAACAGCAATCCCTCCAGTAAACTGAAAGGAATTTTGCCTTGTTTTGGGTATTAATTCCTGTATTCCACTTGCTGCTCCCTGCATTTGCAGTTCTGTCTGTGGGCTCCAGCTCAAAGATCCGCCTATACCATGCACATACTGTTTTAGGGGAAGTGAACACAATTCCATGTGCAAAATTCCATATCAGTATAATGTCTTTGATTCCCTACAGTAAGGAAAATTAGACTAGTACCTCTGCAGCAATACTAATATATTGATTAGATCAGTTTAATTAACTGGCTTAGTCCTCCTATGTGTCTTTATTCCAGTTCCCTGAGTATGCCTTGCTCAAGGTAAAGGGTCAGTTAGTGTTCAGAACTTCACTTCTCACTCTCTTCATCTCTCAGTTTATGTAAACACTGTTTGAATAACCATCCCAATTGTGTCATCCAAATCCTGGTTCAGGGGTACTTGCTTTCTGGAGCTGTTTAGCTGAGTGCTGCCAGAGGCCAGGAAACTCTGATATAATTGGCAATAAGAGAGCTTTACTGGAAAGGAAGCCTAAATGTATCTTTGTTTATCTGAAGTACCGAGCAGTTAACTTGAAAAATGTTTTTATGTGTGACCCTGGCTATGCAGTTATTCTGTTTGACATCCCAAATACAAGAGCAGTGCTGTAGATAGGCTCTACAGAATTGCCAGATGTCCGGTCAGTAATTGCTGTACATGGGGTGGGTTACTGTGGGTAGTATGGGAATGACTCTCAAATCTCAGCTCCAGTGATGGATGCTCAGGAATGTTTTCCAACAGAACTTGAGGAAGACCTCCAGCCTCCCAGATTCCACTCACAACCATTCATAACACCAGTGAAACTGTGGAAGAAGAGAGGCTTTTCAAGGCCAGAAGAAACTGGAGGAAATCCAGTGTCTCTTGTTTGTTTGAGTCTCATTATTAAACACACTTATTAAACTGCTGAAGAAAGGTCTTCCAGAAATACAGGAGCTAATTTAAAAGTATGTGACTTGTCTGTGCCAAGGGGTGCTGTTTGAATTAGCTGTGTTTGCTCACCTGTAAAACAGGACTGCAGACTGCCCTACAACATGACACTTGGCATTTACCGCTCGGCCATGATGAGAGGAGCCATTGTACAAATAGGATGTTCCATTCCCTGCCCTCCCTCAAACACTTGTGTCCATCTCAGATAACAAGCTGAAATAGGGTTTGTTATGAATTGGATTTTCTTTTAAAAGGCCAGTCAAGCTGTTTTTGTTCTGGTTTATGTGTTGCTATGAGCCATTACCACACATTCAGTTCTTCAGTGAGAATTCACAGATGCTTTTGCTGCTGCGCATGTGTGGCGAGATGTTATTTTGCTGATATGTTGTTCTCAGGAGACCGAAGGGGAAGGGGAAATCATACTTTGGTTATGAATTAATACAGGAACCAATCCCTTTTTTCATTAAAAACATCAGTGGAGTTTCTGTGGCTTTGGGGAGTTGGTCCCTAAGAAACAGATTATTGCAAAACCATGATCATCCTTCCTCCCTCTTCTGAATCCTGCTACAGGGCGAATTTCTGATCATTTCTTAGTGGCAAGAAATGTAAAATTGAGGACTGCTGCCACTCTTTCTCAGATGAACCTCTAATAAACTCAAATAGCAACAACAATTGGTTAATGATAAGATGGAAAACACTTCCTTCAGAGATGCAGTAGGTTGAGTCGTGCTTTACACTGAAGAATTTGATAAGGATTAAGAGCCCATCATCTCTAGGTTAAAGGATGTCTCCTGCAGGAAATGGCACGTAGGGAGAATGATCAGCTTTGGAAACAGTCATATCCATTCTGTTTCTAATTTTTAAAACTGCAAACTCTTTGGAGAAGAAACTCTTCACTCGGTTCATATAGTATGTGACAAAATTTCATGGCTAGGCTTCACGAACGAAGATTTGGGAAGGAAATGTGACAAAATGAATCCTTGGATAACAATCAGGGGTCAGAATTATTATAGCAATGAATGACTGAACGTTTGATGTCACTTAAGATTTAGCTTCTTCACCTTGAAATACGTTTCTTTGATTTGCAAACCTGACAAAGCTATTGGAATTTGTCAAAAATCCTTCTGCATTGCTTGGTACAGAATTCCCACAAGCCTGGACTCCATAAGGATAATATCTAGAACAGGGTAGTTCTTGGAGAGTAATAGTAAACTTTGACAGTGAACACAGTAGTTCTTTTTTGGAGTATAGGGTGAAGATTAAACCACAGTAGTTATAATGTGCCAGGCAGAGCTATGAGTAGTCATAGAACATACAGTGCAAACTCAGTAGAGCAGAACACTTCCTCCACATAGGAGCTGGCAGGATGGAATGAATGTCATCCTTTTAAATACCTTGGAAATGAAACAAGACCTCAGTATATGTGTGTGGGTTTTGAGTTTCACTAATTCTTTTTAACATCTCTCTGAAAGAATTCCCCGTAATCTGTAATTGTTTACTTTACATGTGATCTCTTTATTTGTGGCTTTAATATTAATCTCCAGTGTTGGATCTCTGTCTATTTGCCTTGGTCTGACGAAGGCATTAGAAGTTGCCCCTTGTTATGTTTCCTGTATCACTGATATGATGCAGAGCTGGCTCAGGCATATTTGGCAGCAGTGGTTTTAATATTGCAGGCAAAAAATGAACAGACTTTGCTGCTACAGGTTTGAGGAAAATCCTTACTCGTTCTATTTGGTTTTGTTGGGGTTGTTTTGGTTGTGGGGGGTTTTTTTGGTTTTTTTTTAAGTGGAAACTTAAATGGCTTTTTTCGAATTGTGCTTTCATCTATGTCTGGCTCTTCCTCTGCTCTGTTTGCTCTTGAGTCCCCAAAATTAGCAAGAGTAATGTTCTAGTTTGCAGTGCAGTAGGAAAGAATAACTTGACTTTCTAAAATGTAATAAACAGTGCAAGACCTGGAACAAGTACAAAACCTTCAGACAAGGTGAAAGCCCCCAGAAGAATACCTCTATTCAAAATGTCTGTGGATGTCTGCAAATACTGCCAGGAGCTTAAGTCTTGTCCTTTTCCTTTCCAAACATGTGTATTAGGTTTTTCTTTAAAAATACATACTGTATCCTTGAACTCTTCCACGCTCCTAGTCAAAGACGGTAGTATTTCCTTTAGACTAGTTGATTCATAAATAAAATAAAATCAGTGAGACATTATTTTGGTCTTGCTTATTTCCCTTTTGTGATATTGGATGGAAAATGGTCTTTTTGAAATATCCAAGCTTTAAAACCAGCATTAAAACCAGCTATTGAGGGTTACCTGGCTCAACATCTCGGGGATTCCACTGGGTCTAAATCTTTTTCTAACTGAACTGATCCAGCCTTGTTTAAAATGTCCCCTTATCCTCTGGGACATGTATGTGCTGTACAGCACATCTTCTCCTGGTAGGGTCAGTGTCACGCTGAGTTTCTCCCATGGGTAAGTTGTGGTCCCCAGGATGGTTGTTAGCCCACTGGGATGGCTCCATCCCCCAGAGCAGCCTTGCAGGATCTGGCCCAGTAAGGGACCTCACTCTGCAAAATATTCTGTACTGTGCCATTGATAATCAGCAGATAAATCAACTGTCAGGCTCCATGTCTGTCTCTGACCCGTGGCACCCATGGGGCTGCCCTCCCCCGTGCAAGCAGCAGTTGTAAATTCATTTTTTAAGCCCAGGTGCATTGCTCTGCTGGTGCCTCTTTGTGAAGACAGAAGAAAGGTAAGTCTGGTGAGGTAACTTTACCTTCAGCCTCTCTCTCTTCTTGCACTGCACTTTATTCCTCCATTGCGTTTTGTTTTTAAATGGAACTAATTCTAATCTTCCCTCCTCTTGTTTTTTTGCAACAAAACATCTGCTTTACAGAGAGGGCAGAAAGGGTTTATTTTGTGTAGGAAGCTCAGCTTAGACTAATATGCATAGCAGATGACAGTAATTTCATCCTTAAACCTGAGCTCTGTCATTACTTTGGGGTCAAATATGATGGAGTGAGAGACTGTCTGTTGTTTGGTGTGTCATTTGTTCCACCTGGGTGCCTCCCATCTGTTTGACTGTCCCAAGCAGAGGCTAATTTTGTAGCTGTACTGTTGCCAGCAGCCTAAGAAAGATTCTTTGTGGCATTTATTTACTCCTTTCTATTTGCCTTAAAATCACTGCTGATCACAGCCTGAGTTTCTCTTTGTGGTCTATTGAGAACAATAGCAAAAATTCCAGTGAAATTTAACTTGCTGGGAAGGAGTCATAAGTGGTCCAGGATTTATTCTCGATTTGCTTTACTGTGTCACCATCTTTTATTAGCTGATAATTTCCTGTTCATTGATGACAAGACCGTCAAACAGCATCTCCTTCGCAGCAGAGGTTGTCTCTACATGAGTAGCTTTTTGTATTAAAAGTCTAGGCGAGAGAGAATTCTTCCTAGGCCTGCAAAATGTGTGTAGAAGGAAGGGATTAATATTGAGATGATGGCCTTGTCATCTGATTTGGCCTCTTAAATCCTTTTGTACGTGCCAGGTGCAGAAATTCTTCCAGCTTATTTTCTTCCAGTCCCCTCTGTATTCTGCTTCTAACAAAGTCCTGTGAGAACGAGTGCAACAGATGAGAAAATTAACTCAGATTTGAATCACATTTGACATTGGCAGGAAAGTGAGGGACTTAAAGCCAAACTCCACAACATCCTCAAATACAAAATATTTGGGATCAAGAGCCCAGTGTTTGCTTCTGAGAAGAACTAGGGCTACTTGTGATATTCTGCAATCAATCAGGATGTGCCAGTCCTGTAAAAGAAATGTCACTGAAAATGAAAACATCATTCTGAAGGCATTAATTGCATATTCCTGATACTTCAAACCATAATTAGAGATCGATATTATTATGTATGCTGCAGACTTTGCAGTAATCCGAAGCAATTTAGTTCCACAAGAAATTTTGGAGACAAGTAACCACTTGAAGCTTAAAATTGTTCCACTGTCATTATTGCTTTTTGTTTTCATTTTTAAATCTTGCAATTAGTGTTTTTAAAAAAATAATAAATAAAGCAAAAGGCAAATACAGACCATCTGTGAAACACACAGGAATTGTTAAAAGCTGCATCCACGAGGATCTCTGGGAAGAGAGCCATAACACAACTAAGCATTCAGCCAGCATGATATAATTACAAATTAAACATCTCTAAAACAAATTCAGGATGAAAATAAAAATCCATCAGACCTCTGCTTGTTTCTTTGTTCTAGAAACTGGTATATTCAGTTCACATTAATTTAAATAAAGGCTCATTGACAATGATATGGTGAGACATAATCTTTTTACACTTAGAACACAGTCTCTAATACTTTCTCATTATTACTTTTATCTAAAGGACCATTTTGCTTTTAATGATAGACAGAACCCTTAAGCCAGACTGGATCTGATGGCTCTTGGGACATGCTTGAGGTAAAAACGCTTTCAGCACAGTCATTAAGTATTTGTAAGAAAAACTTATGTTAACATTTACTGCTGTATTTCCAAGAGGAGAAAGATTAACAAATGGAAACTTTAGTTACTTAAAAAGCCAGAGAAAGAACCCTGTAAATAAATGAAATGGACAATGACACAATGTTTAAGGTTATTGCTGAACAATTTTTTCATGTAAACCAGATTATTTTTTTCTACACATGCCCTTTCACAGAAAAATGTTACCCTCAGTTTTAGTGGTTAGATCCATATGTGAAATTGATATTTCTCCATCAAAACCAGAAGTATTCCTAAGAATTGAAGATGACTGTGATACAACAAAAGTCTTCAGAAGAAAATTTCTTCATGAAGATCAGATTAATCATGAGACTGAATAAGCAAATTAGTTCCTCGTGGAGGTTCAAAGTAGCCGCAGGAAAATGGTTTGACCAGTTAGGTACAAAACAGTGCACCAAACATAACACAGTTTTTGAAACCTTCATAATTTAAAACAAAAGAAAAATCCTCTCCCTTATATATATAATTTTAAATAAATAATCAGTTGCTAAGACATTTTGAATGGGGAAAATTGAATTTTGGGCTTTGAGGATGAGCATAAAGCAGTGGCTTTTAAGGGGAGGCTCATCAGGTCAGTTTTCTATGGACAGTCAAAGCCAATAAAGATGTCTATGGTAAATGCAACAAGTGTAAGAATTCAAGCTTTTGTGCTTGCTGAGCCCATGTTTTGTTTTTCCCTTATGACATCGTTACAGAAATAGGTCTAATTCACAATGTCGTTGTGAATCTCTGTACTTGGTTTGGGAACTTTAACCCTGAATTGTTTTTCAGATTTTTTCAATACCTGTGAAGGGACATGATTTAATTTCAGAATTCTGTCTGATGTGCATTATAAGCTTTACTTTGGTTATAACAGCTCTCATTTCTCATTGTAAGCCAGTTAACTGAAATTTCGTTTGTTATTAACAGAAAATCTGCTTTCTTCCTCTTTTAGAAAATAACAGCTTATTACTGCTCACTCTCCAAGAAAGAGTAGGAAATCAGAGCTCTGAAATGGAAGTGATTTAAAAATAATAGTAGAAATGTCATGTAGCGTAGCAACAGAGGTCATATTTCATGATTTTCCCCACTGTGTAACTCCGAAGCAGTGCACAGGTGAGATTCTTGGTCCTGTTTCAAGGTGGTGGAAGGATACCACCAGTGTATTTCTTCACTAGAAAGGCTGGCTGGGGATATAATTGCTGTTATTGATATCCAGTCTGTTCACCTCCATACTTCCCTCCCACTTCTCAGCTCTTCCTTTGTGTCCTAGGTGTGTTAAATCAGCAAGTCTTAGTTCTGCTGTCAGCCGGGCTGTATTTTCTGGCTCTCTACCGTCTGAAAAACTATCCTCTGGAATAAGGGTTCTGTGAGCCTTGGGGGATAACATGAACAGGCACAGCCCAGAGCTGTTGTGCTTAGTCAACTTAAAATGAGAGCTGCTGTAAATAACAATTAGAACTTGTTAACACCAATTCCATTGGTGGCTGTCAGGAAATAAATACCTGCTTGTTCACTGGTTATTTAATTGAAGTAACATACAGACTATGGAGCAGCCAACAACAGCAGTGACTGGAGAGAGGCTGTGAATCCGACTGACTTCCCCCAATTCCAGTTCTTCAGAGACTGTTAACAAAATTATTGAGATTTTTTCACTCTCCGGTGAATAAGAAATGCTGAGTAAAAGGATATTACATAAATTGGCTGACATTTGCAGTGGACTAGCTAATTCCTGTGGCCTCGTGTGTGTGGTGGCTCTCTCTGTGTGTGTGTGTGTGTGTGTGCACATGTGCCTGGTGTTGTCAGTGAGCTCCCAACCCACTCCCCTTTGCTCCCAGCTGGGAGACTGGATTTTGGGGGTTACGTAAGAGACAGTCTAGGAAAACATGCCGAGCTGTTTGGAATTTACCCTCGGCACTAACCTCCTTCCTCCATTGTGTCATGCACTCGAAAAAAAAATTATTTTTTGTTTTGTGGAGTGACGGGGTTGTGTCTCATCTGAAAAAATGATGTCTGTCTGTCCTGGGGAGGGAATTGGGTGTACCAGGAGACTTTTGCTTGCTTCTGCTTTCCATGGGCTGTGCCTGCAGTCCCAGGAGTAAAAAAATCTCTTCCTTTTCTAACAATTGGGAATTGAAGATTAACAAGGGCAATAGTGGAGAAAAGAGAGATAAAAATGAGCTGTTAGGGCTGTATCTCTACACTGACCTATAGAGTGGGTCTAGTGCCAAGCAAATGGGCAGCTGCATCCTGGGAAAGGGCTGGCAATAGGTACTGTGTCTACAGGTAGTTATTCTTTCTCCTTTCTGACTAATTATTTCCCTTAAAAAGCAATGTTGTGAGATTATACTTTATGGCCAGTGAAGATGGGGTCATTTCTAGTGTGAACAGATCGATGTGAAAGTCATAAAACATGTTCCTGAGAAAGAAAGCCCATCTCATGCATTTCAACAGGAACATCACTTGTTTGCTGTGTGGAACCCTCCTCTGAGCTGGGCTGATTCTGAATGCTGCTGCAGATTCTTACACATTTGTAAGGATTTTTATCCAACAAGTTTTGGTTGGCCTGTCTTAAAACACTGGAAGCACGCTCTAGTAAATTTTTCTTATACTAGTTTGGAAAAGTGCAGTGTTATTTTATTACATGTGATTTTTCTCATGTGGCCTAGAACTTTAATCCCGATTCCACTCAAGTTTCATAGCAAAGATCTTAGTGATATTTGGTTTTTCTTTCAAAAGTGGTTGGAATCAGACCTCTATGCCCTGCCTCTGCTTTGTAATATATTGAAGATACTGGTTTTAAAAGTGGGGAATTTCTTAAACATTCTGCTCTCAATTTTTTGCAGGTTGAAGTAAGTGACAGTTCAGCTAAAAACAACAGAGCAGCTAAAATTACTCCCAGTACCACTGCCTTTTTTATGCTAAAATCAGTAGATCAAATTCAGACACAAGGTAAGCAAATGCAGCTCCTTCCTTTACGCTCCTTTGTACCACATCTGAATTCTGGCCAGTTCCAGCTGGTCTCTGAAGATAATTGCATACAGTTTGTTCCAGTTTTTTCATCCCATTCCTTATAGCGTGGTTTGCCTTTCTTGCATGTAACCATCCTGGAAAAAAGACTCATGTCCGAGAGGTAATGGAATTGTGTTTTCTATTATCCCCATGTGGTAGTGATCCAAGCGTTCCTTCAAAGACAGTACACAAAGCTGACATAAAGAAACTGAAATAAAAATAGTGAGAGACTATTCAGTGCTGATCTATTTTGTATGTGAATGGAAGAACAAAAGTAGCTTTACTGCTTCTAACAACCAAAACTATTCACCTCTGTTCCCTCCTAACACGTGAGATAGTAGCACACGTGCTGCAGCTTTTTTCCTGGACCACTAGGAATTTGGTGGTGTGTCCTGGGCATGTGGCAGCCAAAACCCATGTGTTTACCCCTTCATAAAATTTCGGGGGCCTCTTTTTCTTCCTCTTTTCAGAAAAATTACTTCCATCTGCTAAGTACTTCCAGTTGCATAAAAAAAAAAAAAAAAAAAAACCTGGGTAAAGCTACAAATTATGCCTTTTTTTTTTTTTTTTTTTTTACACAAATCACTTCATTATTCACTGTCACATCTTTACTCAGTTGTCCTTACTGCATGTCCTAGACCCAGGCAGTTTCACATATGTGATACATGGAGCCAGGATTTCTAGTGAGAGCTGGCTGGGAACTCAAATGTCTTAAATTAAAACAATGGCCACCATCATCTGTTAAAATTGTCCAATGGATTTTTAAGGGATTTGGATCGAGGCCTGAATCGACTCCAGTTTTAGAGTGCTGAGATGTTTTATTGGTGCTTAACTTGGAGAGCAAGGGGGATGTCTGGGAATCAACCGTTTAAAACGGTAGGCAAAATAGAGATACCCTAAAATATTAATTTCTGTAGAAGGTTATGTTCATGGTGTTGAAGGTAAGAGTAAAAGAATGACAGAAAAGGTTTGTCATCGAGCCAACAACTCCAGTGACATAGATTTAATTGTAAACATCCCCTAAGCTTGAAAAAAGTTTTAAATAGAGCTCCCAAATAGGTTAATTTCTGAAACACTCACTAATTATGTATGTCTGCCAGTTGTGTGGCACTGTCCAGGCCACATTAAACATGGAATCAAGTTGGTTCAAAATAGTTGAAATACTTTTTTAATAAAATCACAGATTTTATTAGATGATTAACCTAATTTTATGTTTCTTACAGGCTCTGGAGAAAACGTTTATTGGCAGTAACTCGTTCCTTACATTTTATTTTCCACTTCTTCTCATATATACTTCTTCCTGCTCTCCTGCCCTGAGCTCCTGAGAGCTTTGCTATCATACTTTAAACCGTCTCATCTATTTGCCTTTATGGAGCCTGGAGACTTCTAGAAACCAGACCAGAGCACACAATTTAGATGCAGCAAAGGGTTGGCTCAAGTGCTTAAAGAAAAAATACGAGGAAAGGCTCTTTGGTTTGTACTCAGCAGCTTCACCTTCCCCTCTAGGTGGCTGTTGGGATGAGAAGACAGACTGCATTCTCCTCCCTCAGAATTCCTGGTTCTTTTGTTTGCTGAAGATCACAGTTCTCTGCTGCTCCATTCTGCTCTCCATTCCACAGCCACAGCTGGGAAAGGTATTTATTCTCAGCCGTGTCTCTGTGGTGAAACTGGCCACTAGGAAAAACCCCAGTGTTCCATAAAAATAACTGTGCTCAATAATAAATTTGCGCATGAGATCATGTTCTTACTCCGAAAATAAATAGCTAAATAGTTTAAAAAAAAAAAAAAAAGTCCAAAAAAGCAGCAAGCAGTTTATAAGGAAGAAAGGAGAACCATAGTTCAGCAACTAATAATGACTTCTGGGTTACTTGGTACTGCTGTGAAAAGGAGGTTGGAATAATTAATTGTCCTTGAAAGTCATCTCTGCAAAAAAAAATATCCTTAATAAAAATGAAGTAGTTGGCATGGCATTGGTGTCATCTCACAGTGTCTGTGATGGTAGGGATTGTGATCAGAGATGTGCTAGTGAAAATTAGAGGAACTCTGTCCAGCATGAGATGAAGTAATTTGGTACAGGGCTGTAAAGACCCTTATATGCTTTTCTTGGGAAACACACAAGTGCTACAGGTAAAAATATTTTGGTACCTTCATCTGATTGTCATCTGTATTGCACTAAAAATAACATCTAGAGATGACTGCCAAGGAAGTCAGTGGAGAGGTGCTATTTGAAGGGTGTGAGTAAAAAGTATTGTTGTTAAAAATTCCAGCCAAATAGGTGAGGTAGCCTGGGGGATATATCCTGTGCACATCCTGTTCTTCCTTGCACGGAGACTTCTATACCTGCTAACTATGCATCCAGCCTTTTCCTTGGCATGGTGTCTCCTGCCAAGGAACAACATCATGGCTTCAGAGAGGGCAGGGAAGACAACAGGTTTACTCCTGTGGGAAGTAAAACCCCAAAAAGAATGTTTCATCACTTTCTTGTATTCACATTATCCCAGAGCAAATTTTTTTTTTTTTACATCCGTGAAAACGAGCAAGGATCTTGGCTGTGGACTGTTCTGTCAGCTCCACACGCGTTGTTGCCGCTGTGTGTGAGCTCCCCAGCTGACAGATGACATCTTCCCTTCTGCAGGCCCACACAGATGGTGTGAGTGACTAACCCCTGCCTGCCCTGTGCACAGCCTACACACTGATGTCATGAGAGGAGGCCAATACCTCCGAGGTGAGTCTCCCTGTTTGTTTGTATTTCGGCGACAACGGTGGCAAGTGCAACAATGGGGAAGGAATTAAGACAAGGAAAACTTCACACGAGGAGCAACTGACGTAAAATGTGGTGTGTAACCCACTGAAAGGAACCATCGATGTTAGCTCGGTCATTTTAAAATAAGTGAATCACTAGATGACAAAGCCCATAAATTGATTCATAAACTGCTGTCATTTTAATATGAAAGCTAATCTGTCTGGAAAACTGCCATTCAATTATGAATGGAAATAACAGCTAAAATCCAGCGTTCATTGTGGAGACGATGCCCAGGGAATATTACAAAACAGACTTTTGAGGACTCAGTTATGTCCATCCCTGCGTGTATAATATCTGTACACAAACATATGCATTAAAATTCAGTTAATTCGTTAATATCATTAATTACAATGAATTTGACTTGCTGACCATTGGGGGAAAGGCTTTTATCATTATTTGCTTGCTGAGTTTTCTGTTGTTTTCCCAAGGTACTCGTTGAATTTGGTGAAATGACTCAAGGTGTGCAATTGGTCAGGATGGGAGCCCTTAACGCTTATGGCAATAAAGTTTGCCACCTGTATTTTTGGGGTTTTTCCCTTCAGGGAAGCACTCCTAGACGATGTATGAGTTTGGGATTAGTTGCAGTTGCTCAGGAAGGTAGGCAGGTGATGGCCAGTCCGATGGGATTGGAGACTGTTGCCCTGCCAGCGCATGAAGTGGGGAGCTGGGAACTACTGTAGGGAGGGAAGGTGCTGGGGGAAGGAAAAATGGAAGAGTCCATGGAAAACCTGAGCTATAAGGTTACGAGGGTTGGCTGGGAAATGAGAACATGGGCTTTGAACTTCAAGAAAGGAGGCAGGGATTAAACAGCGGTGGGGAAAGCAAACCCAGCTATGGAGCACATGGCTAGGAGCCATAGGGAGATACAAAGGGAAAGGAGTCCAGAGGACAGAGCTTGGCATGAGGAGCTAGGGAAAGATTTAGAAAGAGGCTAGAAACCTGTGCCTGACAGCAGGGGAAGGGAAGGGAACAGGGTGGGGACAAAGGATGAGGAGACGAGACAGGCTGGGGGTGGAGGGTGGGGTAGCCAAGAGAAAGGAAGATGAGTCTGTGCCTATTTCAGTGTCCTCCTGGTTTTCATTCCTGGGTCTGGGATTACACAGCCTTTCCCTTCATCTGCTGTCAGAGAACACTGAAATCCACTGATAACATGCATACATTGATCCCTACTACTGCCTATCACAGGGGACAACCTTTTGCTGTTTAAGGCACAGAGTCATTTGTGGCCTGTGGCAAAGCCAGGGGGGTCCAGCTTTATCTCCAGTATCAGCTCCCCGGTGCGGTATGGGTGGGAAATTTGTGAGTTTTAGATTGGGGCAGATTAACAGCATGAATATCCCACTAAGGCTTCAGTGCAGAACACTGAGACTGGTAATGGCACCTGTAGCTCTTGCTTCTTTTCACCTTTAATTTCCTATCACTGGAATAAGGAGCAAACCCTCTTTTCTCTCCAGGTTGCTTTCAAAGATGGGCATATTCTCACAAAATTTCCGTGGAGTGCTTAGTGGAAAACTGCACATGATGAAGGTAATGAGGGTGTAACAATGTGGTTTGTGCAGGCTGTTCATTCTCTAATTTTTCCTGAGGAGGAAAAGAATGTAAACTAAATAGTGACTCTTATGTAATGAGCATTGCTTTTGCATAAAAAAGAGACAAACCACTGAGCAATTTAACCTCCCAGATGCTTGGAAGTTAATTTTTGCAGGTCAGCTTTGAGATAATAGCCTGGGCAGTGTTGGGAAAGTCATTTTTTGGCAGATAACAAATTCCATTTTGGCACGGGGACAAAGGATTACAGTTTTTTAAAGTACCACGAAGAACTGCGCTAAGAGTCTGTCCAAGAAACAAACAGGATTTCACAAGAGCCAGTTGGCTTAAGTTGCACTTACAGTACTTGTAACTTCATGGATTGTAGGAGATGCAGTAATGGGGATCTTACAGGCATATAGGGATGGTTTCATAGCTGAGAAAAGGGGGGAGTTGCACAAAGTGTTTCTCCTAAGTTTGTTGCTGCATGGATGGATGCATTGGGGTGTGGTGGAGCAGTAACTACATCCACCCCAGCACTGAACACTGCCTCAGTCTCATTTGGGATAGTTCTCCCTCCCTAGAACTAAAGGCTAATTCAGCACAAGGGACCACATAATTTATTTGTGCTTCCAAAGGCGTTCCAGGGCCTGTCTCTCCTGTCTCAAATCGTGGTGTGCCGATACCCTGGACAGCAAACTGTCTTTGCAACAGGTTTAACGTGTCGACCGTGCTAGTGGAATTCTGTTTGTGTTCTGCACGTTATGATTGGTCTGTGACCTGCTGCTACAGGGTGTTATGCTCTGGGGAGCCCTTCAGTGGGGCCTAGGTTTGGGGATCCATGGAAACTGCCCTGAAACAGAGAGAAAACAAATGGGAGAGTTGTTGTGACATTCCTTCTGGAATACTATCAGTACAGATTGTTACCAAGAGGGAAGGGGTTTGGGTTTGTTTCTTTATTCTTGCTGTTTTCTACCTACCAGCTGATGCATTCTACAGAAATAGTGCAGAGCAAGATTTCAGTTGAGCAACTGGTGGAAACCAAATCCATGATGTAGTAAAATAACCTTTTTTTTTTCCTTTTGTAACGTCTCGCTGATCTCATCTCTCCTTGCCCCTCGATGTGAAATGATGAAAGCTGCATGATGTGGTAACTCCTGTTCCTTGGGAATAGTCTGTCTTTGCTATATTCCTCCATGAAGTTGGTTTGGCCTTGTACTACAGCACACCAGTGAGCGGAAAGAGCATTTTCCTCACTTCCACCTATATTTTAATTTCTCACTGCAGTCCTGTGAATAATTTAAACAGAATTAGCCCATATGAAAGTTATGAATCACATGACCTGTATAAGACAAGAACCTAATTTCAAAGAAGATAAAGAAGAATCTATAACAAAATTTTTGCTATTTCATGATCACTTACTAAATGAGAGACAGTGAGAGAGACATTTCTGACTCGGAGTGGTTTGTAGTTGATGTGGGAATGTTTGGAGTTAAAATTGTTGCAAGTGGCCCTGGTTGAGCAGCGGGGGTGGACTAGATGTCCAGAGGTGCTTTCCAGCCTCAACTATTCTATGTTTATGTGAAGATTGGCTTCTTAAGTGTCTGTGTGTGCTCTGAGCAAATGGGTTAATGGGTTTCCTGAATGACCAACCACACAGGCAGGCTTTGGCTGCGTTTCTTTATCTACCTCACAAGAGCTGGTTCTCCCCCCACTATGGGGAAAAAGATCTCCCTACAATCTCCTGATGTGTGTCCAAGCCCTTCCAGTAACTGCTTTACCCTGTAGGATAGAGTGAAACGTGTCTTGAGTCCTGGGCAGGGGCTAAGTTACTAGTTACTTTGGGACACTTTTTGCCACCCTTCCAGTGACATGGGATCAGGAGGGACAAATACCTAAATCATGATCTCGTGGTTATAATGCAATGCTGTGGGAAAGGGATGTGGTTTTATGGTTGTTCCTGCTAAGGAAATCTCTTACCCTCATAAATGTGGATTTCTTTGAAATCCAGTATTAACTCAAATTCTTCGAGTTCATGATGTATGATGAGTTCATGATGTATGATTGCAGAGTATTTTTATTAATTCTCTATTTTTTTTTTTAATGTACATTATCAATTTTATATTGACATTGTTTATTTTCTTAGCCTGGAGTAATTTTGCTAATTGAGATGTATTACTCTATATGATGTGCACTACAGAGAGAAAGTGTGTGTATATGTCTTTGCATGTACATTAGAGGGAGGGAGAGGGGCGACTTTGCTAATTCTGAACTCTAACCTCCATAAATATTTGTCCTTAGAACATTATTTCTTGTTTCTCCTAAGCTTAGGTCACTGCTGCATCTCTTACATCTGCAACAGCCGTCAGTGCTTCTAGACAGTTCAGTTCTTTTTCCAAGTGCAATCATTTTGGACCATAACAAATTTGATTTACTGCCAACATAGGCCTCACTGGATCGTTCGTTCTCTTATCTCCAGCCATGCTGGGCTGTCATGTTTCCAACATCAACCATTTGTAAAGACAGCCCAAAACAAAGTTTTGGCCATCTGTGGCCACAGTCAGATTAAGCATATATTGTGAAAAATTGATTTTAGAAAGACATAAACAAGTGTCCACTGGTGCTTTAGAGGAATGAAGTACTTTCCTGAAGTGAAATGGAGACTGTAAGAGGTTTGTAATAGAGAGGAGATTTTTTTTTCTATTGTTGATGTGATTTCTTTCTACTATTTGCACCAGAAAAAAAATATGAAAAGGGAAGAAATAAGCTTTTGTTTAAAAAAATATTGATAAATTCATAAAATCACCAGCAAGATAAATGAAATGAAAAGCTGAACCTCCGTTGCAGGATTTTTAAAGGAGTGACCATAAAAGAAGACTTTCTCAGGCACTTAATAATATGCGTATATACTTAAAAGAGAGAAACTTTGCCTCATAAACTGCACTTGCAAAAGTAGGTAGGTGAAATATGAGACTACTTTCTCCAGTAACTAATATTTAAAAGAAAAATTCAATCAGTTATAGACACTTGTGGCTGTTTGCTTCCATCACACAAAGCAGCTGCAGCATGTGTTTAAACTCCTGAGCAAACACAGGAATATTGGTCCAGAATGTAAATATCAGCTGTTGATGGTGAGAGAACTAAGAATTCTGAGGAATAAATTGCTACTGAATTCTTAAACTCATGCTCAGACTTTGAAGGAATGAAATATACTCAAAGTTAAGCAGTTAAGTAGTTTTCTGACCTTGTCTTTGACAAGTGAATGTATGAGAATTCTGTGCTGCTGAAGGGAGATGGATGATTTTTTCCACTGCTAGTTAAGCACGAGACAAGACAGGAAAAACTTCAGAAGGCACACAGTTTATCCATCTTGTTTTGGCTAATTGTTATTTGGATATGTACCAAAGAGAGGGATCGGGAAGCCAAGAAACCCTGGGAGTCAAGAAGTGCAGTGATGGATGGGAAGCCTGGGGCTGATGTTACATTTCCAACAGCTGGAAGCGTTCCCTGCCACCGTGGTGATACAAACCACCTGCTGGTGTGTCTCAATGGTGGGAAGATGGATGAGCCGAAGTGTTCTTGGATGTCTTTGCTTTCCTGGAGTTTTAATTGCTTTTCAAAAGTGAGGGATTTTTTTGTTTGTTTGTTTTATTTTCATTTTATAGTAAATCAGGTCTCCTGCACATTAATTTAGGATGCTTTTCAAGCACCACTTTCATGATTCCTGTGTGAGCAAACACTCTGGAGACATTGTCCTGGCAAACTATCAAGGACATATGGCTGAAACCCCTCTAAAAGCAGCTTCCATGGAAGGGGATTGACATTTCCGGGGGTTATCATATGGCAGGATTTGTCATAGTAACTGCTGGAAAGTCCAGGAAAGTTGTAGGCTGGATTCTTGCACCTTGGATTAAAAGTAAAGACTGATAGAGCTGATTGAGCTTCTTACTCTTAATTTGAAATATCTCAGAAATTACTCTTGCCTTTTTCAGGGTTTTCCCGTAACCAGACTAACAATATAATTTATGTTTGATTGCATTTGTTTCGTGGTTTTTTTTCCAGATGTTCTTACTGAGACTCTCTATAAATTCAAGCATTGTAAATTGAGTAAATACAATGACTGCACATGCAGATGTTCCACAGTTCTCTGCCATCAGAACAGGGTGTCTATCTTGTTTATGAAGTGCCTTGTGTTCAATGTGACCCCTGTGGGTGAGAGCAGCACTGGATAAAACAATTTTTTTTTAAGAGGTAAAATATTCCTGTGAGAAGCAGGGAGTTGGACTCAGATGATCCCTATGGGGCTCTCCCAACTTGAGATGTTCTGTGATTCTGCTACAAAATCCAGCTGGTTACAGAACAGAGCAAGACAAACACAAAATGGAACAGGTGAGAGAACAGGTCTCTAAGATGTATTTTTGAAGTAGAAGGAAGGTAGGGCTTAAGGCATTTTAACATGGAGTATGTCTTACAAGAGAAGGCTTGTGAAGGGGGCTGGAAGCACAGATAATTGATGGTTTGGGTGGAGGAGAAGTAGCTGTATGGGTGTAATTGTGTGGGAGATCTGAGTTGAGGAGGGGTGGTGGTAGAGGCCTAAAGAAAGGAAAATGCTACTGCCAGAATTCCTTTAGTCAATGTTAAGAGCGATATTAATGACCATGTTAAGAGGTTGGAGTGCAGAAGAAAGTAGAGTGGTGAAAATAAAAACTGGCATGTTTTCCATTTGAAGAAGAGAAAGGAAAATATATTAAAAAAATAAAGAAAATTGGCTGATTTTTATGTGAGTGCAGATGGCTTGGGGAATAGGACTTTCCATTTTAGCTCTCTTGTCTTTTAGTTCTAGGCCCCACAGATGCAGTTCCCAGTGACAAGCTTCTAAAGAGCTCTCAAACCTCACAATTCTACTGGTAAAATGATTTTACGTTTTTATACGGCGAGTTTGATAAGGAATTTGAGCTGGCTGCTTTACCCACCCTGCCAGCACTGGGTTGGGGCCATCATGGAGGTCAGAGCTCAGAAATATCAGGATCTTGTCCTATAAAACACGGTGTTGACACTGCAGCTTGGTTACAGGGTGTCCAGCTGGCCAAGGCTGTGCTCATATGGGGTGCACTGGGGTACAGGGACTTCACAGTGTGCGAACTGTGAAGGGCTGCTGTGTGTGCAGGGAATGTAGAATTACAGAAGCATCTGAGTGAAACTATGGGTGTTTGGCCTTCAGAAAAGCTTTTTTGGGTTTTCAGCGTTTTGAGGTTGTCTTTTTTATTCGTTTGTTTTTTTGTTTGTTTGTTTTGGGGTTTTGTTTTGGGGTTTTTTTTTTTGCTTTTGGGCTTGTGTTTTTTTGTTTTATTTTAAAAAAGAACTAATTAGAAGGGTTTTTTACATTTTTACCTCTTCTCTTCATGTACCTGAATCTACCTTAATTTTCCCTTCATCTGTCTTCCAGGAAAGAGGCAAGGATTTGGAACACTATAGTGCAAGGACACAAGCTGCCCTGACACACAGCTTCTGTTGCAGAGGAAGAACAAGAGGAAACGAGGAGGATTTTTGTTGGTGGCTGTGACTGTCCAGAGCTCTCAGGTACAGTGAAAACAGTGGGTTTTCCAGGAGAAGTAGCAGAAAATGTTGGAAGCGGATGGGCGACGGGGAACCTAAGGAACGGGGAGATGCTCACGGAGCAGCGCGGCTGAAATCCCCGTGGCGTGGAGAAGGGCAGAAGCGACACTGGGCTGTGCCCGCGGCGCTGCGAGGGGAGGGTTGGCTGACACGGGGGTGAACCTGCGCTGGGCCGGGCTCTGCCTGCTCCGTTCATCATGATTAAGCCTCTGGAGTGAGGGTGTGGGAAGCGCTGTAATTGTCGCCCACTCTGGTAAAGAATTACAATTTATGGCTCTCGAGCGGTCAGGGCTGGGAAGGGAAGGGAAGTGAACCGGCAACAAAATTCCTTTACGTACATGTTAGCAAAGAGAATGTTACAAACTGCGTAAGCTGGACGGATTGTCTGCCCTGGCGTTGGGCTGTTCCCAAGGGTTGCTGTGTATTGGCCCTCTAAAGTGAAAAGACCAGTGATAGAAGTCCCAATTGCGATCGATGCTCAGGCTGCCTTTGAAGTCAGAGAGCTTCCCAAGGTCCACCTGCTGCTAGACCGGAGATTCAGGGCACAAGGCACAGCTTTGGAAACATATCTCTTCATCCCGTTTTATTGCCAGCCCCAAGCACAAAGTGCATTCGATGGGTCACTACACTTTATAAATTGTATGCACATTTGTTTTATCACCGGTGTTATCGGAAAGCCAGTGCCGGAATTTTCACCTGTTGCCCTTTGCTGACTGTCAGTTTGCCTCTGTTGGATGAGAGGAGAACTAGTTTCTGGTAAATACAGTGAAGTGACACTGTTGCCACGTGTGTTTATTTTAACAGGTCAACCCCTGTTTCGCTATATCGTGATTTAAACAATTTAGTACGATGCAGAGGCCACAGAACTTCTGGTCTAAAGTAACTGTCGGGTTACTTTATTTGTAGCGCCGGAGGAGAAGATGTCCGACCTCGCCCGTGGCACATTCGCTGCATCCCGGGAGCGATGCTCGGGGCAGCGCCGAGCGGAGCCCCGCCGAGGGTCCTGGCCCCAAGACATGCCCTGGCCCCTCGGCGCTCCCCCGGGGCCGCGGGCTCGGCCGTGCCGGGCTCAGGGAGCGGCCCCAGCGCGGCGCGGGGGCGGTCGGGGGCGGGGCGGCGGCGGGGGCAGCCCCGGTGCCGCCGGGGAGCCCGTCCCGGCGTGCGCGGCTCC